>NW_023046154.1:0-70785 GCF_011762505.2 Arvicanthis niloticus
TACCATAATTTTATTTCTCTTGTGCTATTGAGAGCCCCCAGAGACGACCATCAGACACAGTCTATAGCCAAATGAAAGGTATTCAGACTTAAGTGCAGCCCTGAGCATTTAGAGGAGTCTTTTAAAAACAAAAACCACATCCAGTATCTCACTCAGCAGCTCCAGCAGGAGATTTCTACAAGCAAGCAGTTTAACAGAAGCTAAGATAAGCTGTTAGCTGGTGGGTGGGTGTGAGGCCAGTTTGAAAAAGCAGGCAGTTTAATAGAAGCCAAATAAATGAGATGGAATATCTTGATCTCAGGTTCCTAACTATGATTTAATAATTTCCCAAAAGATTCTCCATCAAACAGATCAAAGTCAAGTAAAACCTAAAATGGTTTCATGAAAAACACAAGATTGGGGAACCTCTGTAGTTTCTTACCCTGTCATGTAGTTACCACAGAAGCTCAAATTTATGATGTGGACGAAAGAAAACAAAATAAAATTTAAAACAAACAAACATCTTCTCTTCTTTAAAATGGGGAAATTTAACAATGCCCTATTGCAGCACAAAACATGATTCAGACCTTAGTTACTGCCTGTAAATTTGTCATGCTTCCTTGGCAGTTTCATAGTTCAAGAATGTTCTACTGCGAACCAAAAACTGACCAGACCTTTGGTTTGCTGTTTGGTTTGGTTTGTTTGTTTACTTGTTGCTTACTTATTAATATGACATAGGGTCTCTTTCACATTCATGGTCTGGACTCTTTATGTAGTCTAGGCAGGCCCAAGTGTTGAGTTAATAGGAGTTGTCATTAGTGTCTAGCCGTTAATATAATGCCATTAGTTTTTAGGTAGCTATGAGCAGGTTTTCTTTAAGAGCAAATGATTCTTATTAAATTTAAATTTATTCTAATTAGCATATACTTGTATTACTCCCCCTTCACTGTCTTTGCTCTAACCTCCTTCATGTTTCTACCTCATTACAACTCAAGTTTATAGGATTTAAAAGCAGAAGTTTTGAAGAAAGATGTTTTGAAGAAGAAACTTTATATTGTAGCATCATAGGTATACTTTGTGAAAATTTCTCAATTTCTTTTAATCTAACTAGATCACTTATAATATATGACTAATTGTGATACATAAATAATTAAATGCTTTAATATTCCATAATTATTTCAGTCTTACATTTGCTTAATCTTAAGATTGGTTCTAATGCTTTGATTAAGTCAGAAATATGCATGTCCAAACACTAAAGTCCTTGTTCCCAGTTGGTTTTTAATTGATCAGTAAAGATTCCAGTGGCCAATGGTTGGGCAAAGGGAGAAGGGTCGAGCCAATTTCCGCAGCTGAGCCTGGAGTAGCCTGGAGTAGCAGGGGAAGGTTTATGTATGTCCAGCCTTTGAGTTATCCAAGGTATTTATAAAATAACCTCTCCCCTCCTCTCTCTCTCTGTCTCTCTGTCTCTCTGTCTCTCTGTCTCTCTCTCTCTCTCTCTCCTCTCTCTCTCTCTCTCTCTCTTCTCTCTCTGTGTGTGTGTGTGTGTGTGTGTGTGGTGTGTGTGTGTGTGTGTGTCTTTATTCATGGAATGCTGTGTAGCCAAAACTCATTGCTACAGCTTAAGGCATCTTTGATGAATCCCTGTTGTATAGCTCAAAAACTTCCATTTTAAAGGAAAACTTCCTGAGACATGGGATATATAAGGAAAGGAAAACAATTTATGTGTTTACAATGCAGTGAAACTACAGCATATTCTAGGATGGGGTGAAATACTCCATCCTGCAAGGAAGAGCATTAAGACAGGAAGTAAATAACTCTGGGAAGTCCCTGAAACTGACCAGAGTCATAGGTACCTCCCTTTCCAAGCGTATAAAAGCAGTAAAAAATGCTTAGAGTCATTCTCAAGAGAGCAAAGATGCATAGAGTCAGAAACCAGCTGAACAGCCTGGAAGAAACAAAGACCCAGAAAGCTGCCTAAGAGAGGTTCAGAACAATAAACCACATGGAAAGAACACTCTCCAATCTGTTGTGCTGCCTGTAGGCTGTGGAGTATACTCCAGGCTCTCAGTTTTGGTGAGCTGTCATCCATGCTCAGTCAGTGCTGGTCATCAACTTTCTTTGAGTCATTTCTGCTCTTGTAAGTAACCCTAATAAAACTCAGTTGTTCACCAAGTTTGACTTTGATGGTATCTGTACTTTAGTATTTTATAGCCTTCTTGTCTGGGTTAGGTAGATATGGTATGAGGTATTGTTTATGCCCAGGAAAATTCTGTCACACAACAATCACGCCATGTTTAACTCTTTGCCACTGATAAGGCTGAGGTATGGGGAGGAGGCTTGATGAGTCTAATGCCCCGTTAGATAGTTAGAAGCCATAAATGTATTGTTCTGGAAACTTGAAAAGATCAAATCATGAGGATTTAAAATTTTAACTGAATTTTGGATTCTTAAAAGAATTTGAAAGACAGAAATAAAAATCCTGAGATGAATAATATTACAGAGGACTTCTAAGGCTATTAGGGTTTTTAATGGGTGCTGCTCTTTGATTAATAAGGTGTTTTGTCCCCAGACGAAATTTAATACAATAGGATGGAGAAACATCATATCAATCTTTATTGTTCAGACTTGGGAAACAAAAATGAGATTACTTTCAGTACTAGAATTTGCCTGTCATTTATCACCAAGTAAATTCGAAGGCCTGACTCTCTTTCCTTGGGGAAAAAAGAGGGAGGCAGAAAACAGTATTTCTTAATTCACATGGTTGGTTTTAGTAAAGAATCAAAAATGTTCATATGACTTTTTGGAGTGGTGCCTTTCCATGTTAATATGCTGAATCTCTAGTGATTAAACTGAAGACATCAAAAAAATACAGTTGCCTTCTATATATTTGCATCATCTTTCCTTGCTTTAATATAAATTTTGATTACATGTATTAAGTACACTGTGAAAGCTGTAATAAAGACGTACAACTGTATCATTTACTTTAATTATGCATGCCCCCTCTCTTCTCCCTATCCCCTGTTGCTCCCACTCCCTCTATTTTCCAGAATTCTTACTTCTATTTTCATGTGATGTCATTGCTACTTTTCATGTCATAAGGCTTTGTTCATCTACGTAAGATCTAGGAAGGATGGAAAGATAAAAACATGTTTGTTGCTTGTTTTCTAATTTTCTTATTTTAGTATTAGTTTTCTAATTTCCAATGGTTAGAAATCATCCTGAAAACAACAGATTTTTTTCTTAGTGATTCACTAAAACTATTGTGTCTATATAACTCATTTGCTTTATCTACTGATATATACTTAGAATTATTCCCTAATTTGGCTATTGTGAATAGCACTCCTATAAAAATAAATGTGCGTATAATGCCATGGTATTCTTATAGAGAATTTTCCCCTGTTATACTCAAGAGTGCTATAGTTGAACCATATGACAGTTTTATTTCTAAGTTTTGGAGAAGCCTCCATAATTTCTATTGTTTTGGATAAGTTGCTTCCTCTACCACATCTGCTTTTTCAGCATCTTCAACAGACTTGTTATTTATTTCTTTGATGGCAGTCATACTGTCTGGTATGTTATGTAATTTCAAAATTGATTAAATTTTCATTTCTTTAATGACTTTTGGCATCTGCATTCCAGCTTTTGAGAACTATACGTTGATTTTATTGACTACTTTATTTTTAGTATTATTTGTTTTCTTAGCATTGAGTCTTTGACTCATTTATATATTGTAGATGTTAACCAGAAGCGTAGCTAGCAATTATTTTTCTCACATTCTGTAGGCTGCCTCTCTACCCAACTGTTTTCTTTGTATTATAGAAACCTTTTTAATTTCATGGAATCCCATAGTCGGTTTCATTTTCTTAGCTATCCAATTCTATGCAATGAAAGTCTTTGCCTATGCTTATATCTTGAAGATCCTCCCCACCTAAGTTTTTTTTCAGAGAAGTTTAAAATTTTCAGTTCTTGAAGTAAGATCTTTGATCCATTTTAATTGAGATTTTTTTTTTTAAGAAGGTGAGAGATACGGATTTAGTTTCATTCTTTTGCATGTTAACAGGCAGTATCCCCAGCACCATTTGCTGAAGATATGTCTTTTTCCCACCAGTGTAGATTTTTGGCATCTTTGTTCCAACCCAGTTGCGCTATATGTAGATCAGTGATAAAGGGCTAGCCTACTATGTCTTATGGCCCTAGATTCAATCTCATCATTGAAAAAACTAAAATAAAATCATTTTGGTACTGTGGTTTAAGTGAGCAATGTCCCTCATAGGCTCATGTAATTGAACACTTGGTCTCCAGATGGTGGTACAGTTGGGAAGGTTATGGACCCTGTAAGAAGCATAGTCTTTCTGGAGATAGTTTTGAGGTTTCATATTCTAGCCTCACTTCTTGTTCCCTTTTAATGCTCCATGTGTGTATGTGAAATGTGATTTCTCTGCTTCCTGAGTTTCAGGCTTGTTTCATATGCCTGATGCCATGCTTTTTCCATCGTGATGGGTTAAGTCTCTTGGAATAAACAAAAACGAATCCTTTCCTCTTTTAAGTTGCATCTGGTTGTGGTATTTTTATTGCAGCAAAAATAACTAATATAGTTGTAGTTGTGTAGCTTTCCTCTTAGATTTTCCATTCTATTCTAGTGACCTATATGTCTGTTTTTGTGTCACTATATTGCTGGTTTGATTACTATAGTTTTGTAGTATATTTGTTCTGTTGTTTAGTTTTGTTCTTTGTGCTCAGAATTTCTTTGGCTATTCACAAGCACTGTGCTTCTGTATTTATTTTTATTTCTATGAAGAATGTTACTGGAATTAAGATAACGATTTCATTGAATCTGCTGGTCACATTTAGCAATATGCCCACATTGCTAATTCTATCTATCTGTGAACATGGGAAGTCTTTCCATCTTACATTGCTTTTTTTTTTTTTTTTCAACTTCTATGTTCAATGTACTAAAGATTCACTGTGGAAGTCTTGTACTTTCTTAGTGTTATTTCAGGGTATGTTTTTGTCCGGAAGGTAACATTAATGGGATTGCCTTTCTGATTCCTTTCTCAGCATATTCATCATTGATACTTTGTATGTTCATTTTTTATGTTTCTGCTGTAATGTGGTTGTTCATCAGTTCTAAGACTTTGGGGTCCCTTATACATCAGAGTATACTGTCTGCAGATAAGAATAAGTCGATTTTCTCCTTTCCTATATACAGCCCCTTTTATGTCTTTTCTTCTCTTACTACTCTTGCTAAGACTTAAAACATTTCTCTACTATTGAATAACCGTAGAGAAAGTGGATATCCTTATTTTTTTCCTGATTTTAGTGGAAATGTGTAGGAGGAGCTAAGGAGGGAAGAGTAAGGAGAGGAAAAGGAACAGGATGAGCTAGCGAGAGCAGAGATAGGAGCGATTGAGGGTAGGTTAGCTAATTGGGAAACAACTCTCTTTGTATAGGCATATTGTTATTGAGCATTACCAAACATATAAAGCCTTTGTTTAATCTTTAAGCATTAGAGTCTCATTTTATTACTGGGCCCACATGGATGGCCTTTCGAAGACAGCGTGGAAGACTGGCAGAGCTATCTCCCACGCTGGCATCTTGTGGGTGGCAGGGCTGGTGTTTCTGGCTGGCCATTTCTAGCTCCGGAGCACACGTGGCCTCTGGCCATGGAACACAGCGGCTGAGCTAGGCAGAGCCGCTGCAGCTTTGTCAGCTTGAATGGTGGCCATTTTAAATAATTACTTTTACAGGAATATTTAATGGTCTCTCCATTTAGTGCAATGTTGGATTCCCAGGTTCTTTATAAATTTTATAATTATGTAGTGCCGGGCTGTCTTAAGATGTATTTATGGTACATATTGCATGTCTGAGTTTGCTAATGTTGAATTATTCTTAGATCTCTGTAATAAAGCCACATTCATAATAGTGAATTTTTAAATGTGTTTTTAAATTTGTTTGCTAATACATTTTTGATAATTCTATGTCCATGTTCATCAGGGAAACTGACTAACATTTTGTTTTGTTTTGTTTTGTTAATTTTTTTTACTTTGTGTTGGATCCAAAACAATACTAGCTTTGTAAAGTTAGTTTATGGGCTTTGCCCCTTTCTCTCTTAGGATAGTTTGAGGAGTCTTGAGTTAGTTCATTAAGTATCTAGCAAAATTAAGGAGTAAATCTATTTGTGATTCATGTTGGTTTTTAGCTTGGATGCATAATTATCACCTCAGTCTTCCTATTTGTTATATATTTTTTTGTTTTATACAGCTTTGGTTAAATTTTCATAGGCCATGCATTTGTAGAAAGTCATCTATTTCTTTCAGGTTTCAAATTTTTTGAAGTACATGTTTCCAAAATATACTACAACAATCTTCTGAATTTCACTGGAATCTATGATAGTCTCTCCTCTCAACTCTAAGTTTAATAATTGCATGTTTAGCCAAACACTTGTAAGTTTCATTTATCTTTTCAAAATACCAAGTCTTTGTCTGAGTTATTATTTGTATACATTTAATTTGCAATAAGTTGATTGTTTTTCTGAGCATTATTTATCCCTCTCATTTAATTTTTGGCTTGGTTTATTCTTTTTTGTTTCTAGGACACTGAGATATGTCATATTATTCATCGACTATATTTATAGCTTTTTAATATAGACATTTATAGACATAAAATATTTTAGAAATACTTTTGTTTTATCTTCTAATTTGTTGTGTTTTCAGTATCATTAAATTTTAGAAACTTTTAAATTTAACCCATTCATCATGGAATAATTTGTTCAGGCTCCATGCATTGTATATTACTTAAAGTTATGTTATTATGACTTCTTGTTTCAGATTACTGTGATTAGATAAATTCAAGGCATTATTTCAGATTTTCAAGATGGATATTTTAGACAAAGTTTTGTAGACCACTGAGAAGAATGGGCATTCTCTAGTACTGGGGTTAAAAGTCTAGTAAGTCCATACAATCTATTACGTCAACCATTATGTTTGTTAATTTTCATCACATGGATAAACTGTAAATTGTGGGAATTGTGCCTTTACATCTTGTAGTGTTTGTTTTTATGACAGTGCCACCTGTACCTTAATGTCTAGCAGTGTTTATTTTAGGAAAGTGCCAATATGCAGCATGTGTATGTTGAACTATTATAGCCTCCTAGTGGACTGCCACCTTAACCCTTGTGAAGTTTTTTTTATATAAGCTAAGATTAGCTAGGAAAAAGGAACTTCAACTGAGAAATGCTTGTATCAGACTTGTCTGTAGGCAAGTCAGTGGGGAGAATTTATTGATTTAATGATTGATATGACATAATCCAAATCACTGTGGGTGACCCCTGGACAGGTTGTCCTAGCTTGTATAACCAAGCAGGGTGGATGATGCAAGTAACAGTGTAACAATAGTGTAACAGTGGCACAGAAATTGTGAGAGTAACAAACCAATATCTGATTTGACTTATGGCCTATTCCATAAGATGGAACCCATACCCAACACTGCTTGAGAGGCCAAGAACCCAGGTACCAAAACATCAAATACTACTGTTCTGCTAAAGGGACATAACAATCGCATGACTCCTATTAACATTCTGTTATACTCATAGATGGATGCCTTGGTCAACCATCATCAGAGAAGGTCCATCCTACAGCAGATGGAAACAAATACAGAGACCCAGAGTTGAACATGGCACAGACAGTGAGAGATACTTGAAGACTCAGCCCTTAAGGGATGTCTTCTTCAAATCCTTCTTTTCATGGATCAAAAAACTGTGCAGAAGAAAAAGAAGAAAGATCCCCTCAGTCTCTTAGACACATTCTTACCCTCCATCAAGGAATCAAGCTCTTCTGGATAAGGCTAGTGCATGTATGACCTCACAGAGACTGGTGGAATGCACAGGGTCCATTCAACTCTGGGCCAGATGGGGGCTCAGCATTAAGAGAAGGAATGGACACATGTCACCATTGCTAATTCAAAGGTGGCTCCAATTCATAGCCATTTCCAGATGAAAAATCAGCTTTCTCCCAGGAAATCTCATTGAGAAAACAAACTGCTTTTAAGAATAGACCTCATGCCCAGTGGTAGAAGGCAACACAAATAGAACTCATAATTTTGGGTCAGGGTAAGTGTTTTTCTTTCTTTCCTTCCTTGTTTCCTTCTGTATTTCTTTGTTTTTTCTCTTCTTTCCTTCCTTGTTTCCTTCTGTATTTCTGTCTTTTCTTTACAGATCCTTTGCAGTTATTATGGCTTTTATATTTGTGGTTTTATGGGAATCCTGTGTGTGCAAACATGTATGCCTTTGCTTCTATACATTTTTCTTCTATTTTCCCCCCTTTGGCTCTTTTTCTTTTGTGTGTTTTGTCCTATTCTGATTTGGTTTTGTTTTATCCTATTTTATTTTATTATTATTATTCCTTTACTCCTTAGATGATGTTTTCTAAGGAGAGAAAAGGTGTGGATCCAGACATGATAAAAGATGTGGAGAAACTGGGAGGAGTAGAGAAAGAGAGGAAGCTGTAATCAAAACATAATGTATGAAAAAATATTTTTAAAGAAAAAAATGTTGGTTGGAGAAAGCCATGGAGGCCAGTAAGGAAGTGCTTCTCTATGGCCTCTTCAGATCCTTCCCTGAAAGACATGCATATAAGTAGCATTATACATACTGAGCAGGTTGTATTATATACGTGTGTGTGTATATTTTTATATGTATATACATATGTACATACATGTATGTATGTATGCACATATCTCCATATGTATGTATATATGTACATATGTACCTATATGTATGTATGTATGTATGTATATGTATACATATATAGGTGTGTGTGTGTGTATGACGACAATGAAAATAGAGGCCATTAAAGCAAGAGCGGTATTTGTAGGGAGGAAGATAAGGCAAGAATTGATACTATAATCTCAAAAAATAAAATAGTAATTAAAAGATAAAAGCTTCTTTTTTTCGCCACTAGGAAGAAAAAATTCTGGAGTAACCTGATGTTAACCAATTTCCCCTTTTTACTCCATGATTTCATTGTTTCTGTTCAAACTTCCTTACAAAAGCTGTGTAACTTTAATTTTTTTAAAACCTATTTTTAATGATGGTTCTTAAACACATTAACCTCTCTTTTGGCTGACCACCCACCAGACATAGGGGGAAAGAGGATACAGGGGAAGTGGAGCTGATTAGAAGGTTCTTTGGAGCAACTCCTGTTTGTGTTCTCTGGAAATCAGCAGTTCAGTTCACAGGTCATCAGTGGCAGCTAGATCCACTCAAACACTTCACAGATACACCGGCAGTCCAGTTCAGGAGATAGCAAACACAAATCAGCAGTGGTGGCACTACCTAGCAGAGACAGCCAGACCTCAGCCTCTACACAAGTCAGCAGGAGAGACCTGGAGGGAGTCCAAGAAAAGTTCTTGGCTGTGTTTCTCTCAGCGAAGCAAAGATCAGTGAAGACTTGAGACCTACAAGACTTGCACACCTAGTTCTATAAGCAAGCCTGGCTCAGCCTCCAGTGACTGTCCAAGTTCTATTTATATACCTCCAAACATCTCCTGTCCTCTATGGGCCTTGTCTCAGGTAACAACATGCTGCCAATCAGCCTGAGTCATGAAGAAGCTGGAAGAAGCTGCAGCACATCACCAGATTTTGGTACATTTCTGTCTATGAAGTCTGAAATGCAGCTCAACTTTGCAATGTAAGGTGGACCAACACATGAGTGTTGTTAGCAAAGGTTTCTTCATCATGTGTCCTTTTACATGCTCGATTTAGCAGAACATCCTTTCACCTGTGTCTGCTTCAGCTAAACATTCCTCCATGAGTCTGCCTCAGTCTTCCACCTGGGTCCACTTCAGGAAAAGACACCTTCATGTGTGTGCCCCAGCAAAACACCATCCAACAGAACTGACTTTCCAAAGATCCCTTAAGTTTTCATTTCAAAGCTGTTGTTCTGCCTTCTGAGAAGATACTTCTGTTTGATAGAAAAGTCACTAATTCATGAATCACTAGCCAAAGTCAGAAAGACTGTTTAGCTAAATGTACTCAAGTTTGCTTCTTGACATAGCAATTTGTAGTGATGGACTGAATGTTTGAGAGCTGGGATGAGCCAAAGCTTTCTCTGGGGCTGTGATGTATGAAGAGGGAACATAATTTCTTCTCTAAAATCACAAATTTGCTTGGCAGAGCTGGTAAAGGCCTGGGGTTGAGGTCTGAGGCAGTTTCGGCCTCAGATCCTGAGAACTCCACTCTTCCAACTGAATGGGGCTGTGGTTATTAGCCCTAAGACCACCATATGCTCCATCTGAAGTGCTCTTGAGATACCCTGTGTTCTCTTTGTGCAACATAAGTTTATTAGCTTTCTGCTGACTTCCTCCTATTGGATGATAGTTTCTGCTGACTTTGTCCCATTTCTCCCCTGCAATTAGTATATAAATAAGATAGATTACTTCTTAATAAGCTTGCTTGCCATAAAACACAGCTTGTGCAATATCTCCTGAGCTCAACTGTTCTATCTTGTTTATCTCTGATAACCCTAGATGACCCTAAAATGGTGTCTACCATATTGTAATTTTTCTGACATGTGCAATGTTGGTGGTTGTACTGACATTAAAAATTGTTATTTTGAGGTATGATTTATACCCCAAAATGAATATACAGCTTTTTTCCTCGCCATTTAATTTTTTTCTTGTTCTAAATAAAATCTTACTTTCATGTTTAATTTTTCTTTCACTACCCAGAGGTTACTAGCTCAACTGTCTAAGCATTAAGCCCCACAGAGTCCAGCTCCACTCCTGGCAGCTTGTAGAGGTACAGTGGGCACAACAGCAAGGCCAGCAGCAGCATTTGCTGTCCTTCATGTCTCCAGCATCTTCCATCATGTGGGAAGCTTCCCTCAGAGTTAGAGGTGTTCAAATCTGAAAATAAAAGTTTTTTTTTTTTTTTAAAAAAAAAAAAAAAAACTGGATTTAAATTTCTTTTGCTCAATGTATAAAGCCTTCACTTTTTTTCTAGTTCCAAATTCCCTTTTACCCAATATTAACTATTGTCCTCAAGTTGTATCTTTGATTCTGTTCTATGTTTTATTTCTGATATATTTGTTAAAGTAGTTTATAATACTCAAGAATTCTCAGGAGTACTCTCTGAATAGTAAAATAAAGCAAATTTAAAAAGTATGTACCCCCAATGGCAATTTAATAATGATTATCAAAATGGTGTCCCATGACCTTGGTGATTCTGATATTCTTCATGTATTTCTTTATATTTCAAGTATTCATGTTTTCGGCAAAAACACAAAAACAAACAAACAAACAAAAAACAAACTTAAGGACTAGCTAGTTCAGATATGTGTTTTATGTTTTGCTTTTCAAGAGCTGAAAAGCCTTGAGTAAAATGTATGCCTTTCAGAGTTTGCAGTGAGCCATTCTTCAGACTGTGGTCCTCTCATTGCATACCCAGGCAAGCACCTGGCATCTCTGTGATCTCCTACAAAAGTGGTGTTGACTTATTTACCAGCCTTAAGCCCATCTCTTAACCTCTCAGCTCCCCTTTGGAAAGTGTGGGCAATAGTCATTCTTGGAGACAGACAATAGCAAAGTAGCTTAGGTTGGTTAAGCGCTTCAGTTGAGTCTTGGTATTAATACGTTGTCATTTGGGGTATTACTTAGGGCAGTAATGAGAATGGTAATTATTTCCCTCAAGGTCTGCTCACACAGTAACAAAAAGAACTTCCAACATATATAACTAAGATTTGGAAAGGAGGCAGAGTAGCTTGATGCAGGTCTTTACTTGGAGTCACCAATTGTTTCCTTTAGAAACTCCATTTGTTTGTTTGGGGAGTGGTTGATTGAAAGCTAAAGAATCTAACTTGACAGAAAACACAATATTCCAGAAAATATTATTTCAAATGTGAGCTGTATGTGAGAAAACACACCATTACATTGAACAATTACTTGGATCAAAGCCTCTCTCACATGTGGTAGTGTCAACAGCAGCAGAAGACACAGCAGGCCACCACACAGCCACAAGCAGCCTGCAACAGAAAAGAACCAGGAAGATGCAGAACTGGGGAGCTTAAGGAACGTTTAGCCAGTCATACAGTAAAGGGTAATGGACAAGAAGTAGATGCAGGCTGCTTCAGAGCATGTGCGTGCGTGCGTGTGTGTGTGTGTGTGTGTGTGTGTGTGTGTGTGTGTGAGAGAGAGAGAGAGAGAGAGAGAGAGAGAGAGAGAGAGAGAGAGAGAAAGAGAGAGAGAGAGAGAAGAAGAAGAAGAAGAAGAAGAAGAAGAAGAAGAAGAAGAAGAAGAAGAAGAAGAAGAAGAAGAAGACGAAGTTTATCACCATAAGAGTATTATTTATAGGAGGGCTTAGCAAGTGGAATTTAAAATGTAAGGTCAGTTTACAAATTAAATTTTAAAAATATGAATGTATATATCTTTAGCAGTTTGTCTAGGTTCTGCCCCACAGTTACCTGGCAATAGCCAGGTATGCCTGACTGTAAAAGGGGCTGCACAACCTCCTCTGTCTCTTGCCTTCTTGCTCTTGCCCTGTCCTCTCTCTCCTGCTCCCTCTCTCTCCCCAACCCCCTCTCTCCACATGCTCATGGCTGCCCTGTACTCCTCTACCTATTCTCTCTCTCTCTCTCTCTCTCTCTCTCTCTCTCCTCGCCTTTCTCTGTCTCTACTCCCCTCTCAACTCCCCTCCTCATGCCCTAAATAAACTCTATTCTATACCATACCATCGTGTGGCTGGTTCAGCATGGGCCCACGGAGGCACCCTCTTTCCCCTATACCTGACTACACATCCACCAAACATATTCCTTTTCTCCTTATCTTTTTATAAAACACAACATATATTCCTTTAAACAATTCTCTTTAGTCAAAGGAATTATAAGGTGCATTGTTTATAGCATGTACATGGTAAAATGCAAGATACCAATACCCTGGTCCTAGATACAAATATTTCATGTGTTTGTTTTTTGGTGATGTGATGTTTGGAGTATTTTTGGTGTTTGTTTCTTTCAGAATTTTTTAGTAAAATGCACATTATCTCAGTATAGAATTTTGGCTTTATCTGACACATTCAAATTTCTGGATTCTCAGTCAGTAATGAGGGCAAACACGGTCCCAGAGTGATAGACTCCCTTTCCTCTTCACACCCCTTTGTTTTCCTTGTTTTTTTCTAACCTCAGTAGCAGTGACATTTGCTAAGCATCTCTCTGCTGGCCAAGGAAAATATTTCCTAAATTTAACATAATTTTGTTTATGTAAGGGTAGGGCTCATGATTTCTGAGGTTTTGGGAATAATAGCCTAAACTGAAGTAGTGATTAAAGCCAAATAGTTTTGAAATAACTTCTAGATGCAAATGTTACCAACTTTTATTTTCATAAATCACTTGATTATAGCAAATCAAAATATATTACAAGAAAAAAATGGTGTTCTTTAAATTATCAAAAGTGTCAGCAAGGAAAATGACATTCTAGAACTGGGGATGGAGTGGGTGAGCAGACAACATTTTTCTTAAGGGTAGAACTTCTCTCTTAAGTATTGACAAAAGGCCTAGTTAATTGATTAAGAAAATAGGTTGTGTCTTGAATTTCTTTTGAGGAACACAAAGTTTGAAATCAGTACTGAACATGTGTTTTGTGTTGAGTTCGTGTCAGTGTGATTTGATCCAGGCCTTATATCCCCAACTGTCCTATTGGTAACGGCACCAGACTGGGAAGAAATGAAGCAGTCAAGATGGTCTGAGTTTCAAACCTAGGCTTCGGTAAATAGGACACCAGGTAACCTTACTTGTGCCCTGCAGTGATACAATGGACATGTCTTAATCTTTATCCCTCTTAATGTCACAAGAGGACTCCTTTTGCACTGAGAAGTTACTGTGGAAGTACAGAGCCTGTCAAAAGCAATTTCTTTAAATCAGGTTGTCAACATGCAGACCCAGACCCTGAGACCTCACCAGAAACCAGCCCAATAGCTTCAAGTACTCCCCCGACATGGGTGGAAGTTCTGTGCCCTTTGTGATAGTATGGGTTGTCTTGTAAACTTTTAACCCCAGTTTTGTTCTTTTGGACATTAACAGAAATCTCCTGTGCATTTCTTCCAGTTTTGTGATTTTCTTGACCTTACCTTGTTTGCTTTTGGGTTTTAATCAACAGTGAGTACACACATGGCTTGTCTTCATATTTGCTAAGTAGATTATGGGGCTCTTAAATACCAACCTACACCTTTCGCAATGCCTGGATCTGTAGTTATGTTGTAAAAGAAATATCCTGCAGTCAAATGCTGTTTTCCTAGGCTTTAAAAAATAAATAAATTTTATTTATCTTTTCTTCTGTTTCCCCCTTCCTTCTTTTTCTCTCTTTTCCTCCCTTCCTCTCTCCCTGTACATGTACAAGGCTGGTGCACATGTGACCACCCAGTACCGGGTCTACCCTTCCTCTTTGGGATCCAGAGATTGAACTCAGTTGTCAGATTGCTCATCAAACATGTTCACCTGCAGAGTTACCTCACCAGCCGTGTTTCCCAGTTTTCTTATCAGTATTATACTAATCACTAAAAATCAGTTTAAGTCAGGGCAGTGAAAATTTTCATTCCAATTTTTTCTCTTGTTACCAAATTTCTTCTTTATGGCAATTGATCTTTGGATAGTTGAGCAGTAAACCAGATGGTACTACACCCCCTCAGAGAAGGTCTTTCCCATATAGTTAATCCTTCCAGGAAATACCCTCTCAGACACTCAGAGGCTTGTTTTAGTTGGTTCTAAATCCAATCCAGCTGGCAACCAAGTTTAGCCATTACAGCAAGTTTCTTTGTGATAAAGACAAGTCAGACTTTGTCTCCTTTTATCTTTGTCTCCTTTAAAAAAAAAAAAAACCACCATTTCTGGAATTGCTATTTGGTGACTGGCTTCGTCTCTTGGAGTCATGCTTGATGGAGCAATGATCTCTAGGTTCAGTGAGAGTTCCTGCCTTAATACAGAAGGTGGGGAATGATCATGGAACCTATCTGACATCAAGTTCAGGTTCCACATACAAGAACAAACATGTGTACATATGCTTTCATGTATGGTAACATGTATGAACAGACACATACTATACACACGTACATATGAAAAATAGTTTTTGGACTGACATATATTAGAGATATTATTTTTTGGCTTTGTTAAAAATGTATGTATTGGTCTTTTGCTAGTGTTAAGATGAGGTAATTCTGCTACTGTAATAATTTCTAATAGGTATAGCATTTCCTTGTAAATAACTTACATTAGCATATATTAAGACCTGATTATGTACATTGTAAAATTATCAATATTTTACCTTATTAAAGTTAATAATTTAACATTTCATCAAATTTAATTATTTGTTAACATTACAATAAAATACTAATTTTTAATATGATTTTTTATTACCTTGTTGGGCCTTTGACTAAACAAAAGACTATCTTTTAAATAACTGTTTATATTCATCTTTTAAATGACTACTTTATAAACAAGTACTGTAGAGTGGTTTTATTACAGTAGATAGATATCCTGTGTATGTGTGTGTCTACGTTTAGAAATATGTAGAGTTTTCAGTCTGAATTTTATGTATTGTGTGGAAGTTTGTAGATTTGAAAACATGGAAGTATACTAAATATAAAGTGACTGCTAGTGCTCACTGTGTTTAATACCAAATGTTTCTAGACTATTGACACATACAATGGCCAATGGCATTTTTTGGACACTTCTGGTGTGTGTATGTTTGTGTCTGGATGTGTGTGTGTGTGTGGCTGTGTAAGCTAAAACTCTCCTAAGAGCTACTATTTCTAGAATTCTTTTGTTGTTGTTGTTGTTAAAAATTGATTAAAAGAGTTTTATTGCTTTTAAGGCCTTAGTATCTATTGCTTGTTCCACTCCTCCCATAGTGTGTGAACGGATCAGAGCAACTGAGACAGGCGCCATCCAAGTAAAGAGAGACAATGTAAAACAGGTCAGCTGCCAGCGACTTCAATATAACGCTCATCGACAAGGGGAGAAGTTGTAAGAATCAAAATCAAGTCAATTGGGCATGGGAGAAATTGCCTGTAAGACTGAAGCAGGAGAACCATGAATTTGAGGCCTGTCTGCATTCTATTGCAAAACAACATGGAGTCCCTAATGTCAGCCTTTTTTAAAGTTACCTAGATCCACATGGTTGTGGAGAAAAGCTTCTTATATATGGTTACTTGGTACTAGCTAGATGTCTTCTGACATTGGCCTCTACTTGTGTTCTTTTTTTGTATTCCTTTGAGGATATTGGTTTCAGACACAGGTATGTTTCACCTCAAGAGTGAGATCAATAACACATAATGTGAAAGTATAATCACTTGAACAGAAATGAAGATATCCTAAGGAGAGCCACTTGCGACCCTTCCTTTGGCTATCTGTTATTCAACTCATGGTCCCCATTGGAATTTCTCCAGGAATCTCATGATGGGAAACAGAAAATCTTGAGCTTTTCCAGTTGCCAGCCAGAGGAGGAATTGTTTTAGGAAAGATTCCCCAGAGACAGTCCTGATGGGTATGACTACACTTCCACCAGTACTGCCCTTGTTTGATACTGCTTAATAATATATACAACTCTAGTCCTCTATTTAAGTCTAAACCACTAAAGAAGAGAATGGGAAGCTTCCCAGAACCATTTGCTCATCCTCCCAGTGTGGTCACAGTAATTAGATACCTGCTTTGTGCTTTTTACTTGCTCTTCAGTAGAACATTCAACTGTAATCTAGACAGATCCAGCCACCTGATTTTTGACATGGTTGTCAAAAATATACATCAGAAAAAAAAAGAACCCCTTTAAAAAGAATGCTGTGAAAACCGGATCTACATATGTAGAATGAAACTAGGTTCCTATCTCTTCCCCTGTACAAACTTCAAATGGATCACTGATTAAAAATATCTTATGCATATATTTATTCTTTTGTGCATCTCTGTGTATGCACATGTGCATGAGTGCATACATGTGCATGTGCAAGTGTGTGACTGATCATGTGTGGAGGTGACAGGATAGCAATCAGGAGTTGATTCCCTCTTTCTACCCTGTAGTTTCTAAGGATTGAACTTGCTGGCTTACTGGAAGGAGTTTTATCTACTGAGCCATATCTCTTGACCTTGAATAAAATATTTTAATGTAAGACCTGAAAGTCTATAACTGTTAAAAAAAAAAAAAAAGAAAGTAAAGAAAATTCTTCAAGGTCTAGCACAGACACACAATTCCTGGACAGGTCTCCAGGATGCAGGAACAACCCTAAGAACTGGTAAATGAAACCTCAGGGAATGAAAAGCTGCTGCATAGCAAAGGAGACAGTAAGTGAACAGGCAGATTCCAGAATAGGAGAGGAATCTTTGCTGCCTGTAGATCTGATGCAGGAATGATGCGCTTTTACAAGGATTTGTTACTGTTTTAATTGGGCTGTACTAACAGAATGCCGACTACAATAACTCTGCTCTTCTAAACAAAAGCATTGCTTAGAAGCAATTAACATTAGATGGCACATCAAATTTACATTTAAAACCTTGATTAGTTTAGTTGGGTTTTGTTTTGACATTAGTGGTAGAGATGGGTCTTACCTATCTCTAGATAGCCTAGAAATAGCATCAAATACTGTATGTTGCAGAGACTGGCTTTGAACTCCTAATTACCCTGCTTCTCTCTAGAGAATTGGGGTAGCAGATTTATACCAGCACCCCTAGCTTGAGTTTCAAAGCCAACCATAACACACCCAAATTCTGAGATGTCAGCGTGTCCTACTTGCCATCTACATGGGTGGGATATCAACATTAGATCAGCCATTTGGCCATCTGTAAATTGTTAAAGAGTCCAACAGTTGAGCTTCTGCGGGACTGGTGATTGGGGCTGTTTTTTAGCCACTGAACAATGCCTCTTGGCTCCATACCCACGTTCCTTAAGGGGATAAAGGTCAGCACTGACACCTTACAGACTCAGACAAAGATTCTGAAAGTAAAAGTCTTGATTTATGACTCTGTGGTCAGGAGAGAGGTGAATCAGACACAGAGGGAGCCCTTTCAAAGGGAAATAAAAGGGGAAGCCAGGCAGGAAGCAGAGCAGAGAGAAGCCTTGAAGGACTTACACAAATGCTGGGTGGGACATTAGCATTTGAGAAACAAGAATTGGCAAGGAGGAAGGTCAGAAGCACAGTCTGGGCAAGAGCAGCTTGCACCCGGATTGTTACTGCATCCTTCACTGCTCCCAACAGACAGGAGAAATCTCAGGAGCAATCAGACTCCAGACACTTAAGATAACTTTTACATTTGGCTTTTGGTGTTTGCAACAGAGACCAATTAAAGACAGTACAAAACAACCCAGGGCCAGCCCAATCGATAGCCTTAGGAACAATCAGTCCACTTTGCCAAACAAATAAGATGAAGATTCTAAAAGGCAAACCTTGCTGTGGAAACCAGAGCACTTAGTACAGCTGTCTTCAGGAGAGTTCTAGAAAAACATACCCTGAATAAACTCTATTCTATACTATACCGTTGTGTGGCCAGTCCCTCAGGGGGAAGAGATGCCTCAGCATGGGCACACTGAGATATCCCCTTCCCCCATATCTCATGACACACCCATAGAACATATTCTATATCTCTTTATCTTTTTATAAACATATCATTTGTAGAGTGAAAAATTATAAAGACCATTTTGTGAAATATATGCAGACTTTTTCTTTGCCCTTAGACCTGAGCAGAAAAAGTGCAGGTTCCAGAACTTGAAACTGGATGTAAGATTTCAGGCTTTCACTGTCCCCCTCACCCCCCCACAGGGATAATGGGGGGAGGGCATTATCCCTGAATCAGAGGACACTTGCTGGATTAACATTCCTCAAGCCTCAGAGTGGGGCTATGGCAGGTGAGAAATAGTTAATCTGAAATAGTTGATAATGACAGGGTAGGGCACAGTGACATGGAAAAACTACATTTTTGAGAAAAATGAGTGTACTGAGTAATTTCCATGGCTATTAACCATTCAGGGTGGGTTTCTCTGGAATGTTTCGCTATTCTTATGTTATGTATCCCTGGCAACCCCTCACCCCCTTCCCACTCCCCTGGTTTGTGGTTTACCCCTTTAAAAACCCTCTTCAGACTGACTGGCTTTGTCAAAACTCTACTCCTGCTCGAGTGTGCAGTTTGACCACTGGCTGCCAGCTCTCTTCCCCAATAAACCTCTGCTGATTGCATCCAGGTATGGTTTCTTGTGATTTTTGGGTGGTTGTGATTTCTTGAGACTTGAGGAAGGGTCTCCTGAGTTTGGGGGTCTTCACATTGACCTGAATCACCACATGACAGCAAGGAAATATGTTTCCTCCCTTAGGATTCTTAGTCTCACTAAAAACAGAATTTAAAAATTGATTAAAACAGACACTCAAGCACGATTATGGGACAATAAGGTATAAACCTTGGCAGCTGCCTGGAGGAGTAAGATGGAGGAGAGATATAGACAAAAGCCATGCTATCTGAGCTAAGCAGGCAAAGAAGTCAGTCACAGGGCAGAAAAACAGTGGGGGTGTGGGAGAAGTCTTCCAGGAAAAAAAAAATAAGGAAAGTTCCACAAAAGACGTATTTAGGCTTTAGCCAGCATCTATAAGACAGAAATAGAAGAAAAGAAAAAGAAAAGTTAGACCTTTTTGAGTCAGAACTCAGGCAGGCAGTCCCCTCAGAACCTCTGTAGTGACTGCACTGAGGTGGAACTCTGGGAAGTAAAAGAATATTATCTTATTTAAAGGATAGTTATTCTCCCATATATTCAGTGTGGCTTAGGATGGGCTTGCCTTCCTATGGGGTAGTCCTGTCTTCCTGAAGGGTTGGCTAGGTGCTTGATCTGCCCAAGTAGAATTTTAGGTTCAGCCAGGCCAAAGATTCCACCTTCTTGAGCAGAGTGAGTTTCCTCAAGAATGGGGTTGTTAGTTATTTCAGATGTCCGATTGCAGTTCAGAACAAACCACTCCAGACCACATGGTTTGGGGGGGGGGTGTAGTGAGCCGCTGTGGCTGCACACGTGCGTTTTTCCAACATGGCGCTGGCCACATGTTTCCCCAGCAATAAACAATCATTCTGCGCAGCTGCTAGGCAGAAAGAGCGCCAAACCACTGGCCTATCCCGAGGCGTAATACTGGGTAGTGAGCAAGCAGCCATTCAGAAGTGAATACGTCACTCTAGGGTGTATTTAAGGGACCCTCTTCCGGTTTCTTGGGTCTTTCCGCTTTATCGTGTGCGGTAGTAAAAAGTTCCTCGTGGCAGTAAACCCGTATCGCCTCCTGTCCTTATTCGCGGGCGAAAAGGGATTTTGGGGGCGCGCGTTACATCTGGTGCCGATTAACCCGGGAAATTTTAAGGCGCTGCGGGAGACCACCCAAGCTTGGGAACGGGTTACAAACTGCGGAACTCGAGGTGCATCCTGGAAGGTATGCTTGGCGTGGAGACCTTTGTTGCGACCGAATTTTCATTCACTGCCGCTGCTGTAGTAGCTGGCCTTGTGTGGTTTTCGTTGACAGTCTATTTTTGTTGTGAGGAACTAGCTCGAGGCACAGCTAATAGGAGTGGAGAGGTTTCAAAAAAGGTCTGCTCTAAGCTATCAGAACCAGGATGTGGCAACAGGTGCTCAGCCATAGGGTTGGGAAAAGAGAAACAGACGAAGAAGTCTGGAGAGAGACTGGCCAGAGAGTTTGGTTATAGGAAAGAATGTTCAGGAGGGATACAGGCCACTGCAGGGCCTGTTAAAGCTAGGAAACCTTCACCGCCTGGTGAAGAGAAGCGGGAACCCCCGCACCCAATTAAGGAGCCTGCTTCCATACACCTTAGCAGCTCCGAGGAAGATCTAACACAAGGAGAGGAAGAGGGCCTGGGGCAGGAACCAGCTGCCTGTACTAAGGCTGGCGGTCCCAAAGTAAGACTAAGAAAGCCTTTGAATTCCTCAGCCCCACTCTTGCCTCCAACTTACGATTCGGGCGGAGGCCCTAACTCATTCCTCAGCCCGGCGGATCAGAGGCAGCTACAGCTTGCATTTCCGGTCTTTGAAGCGGCAGAAGGCGCCCGCGTTTATGCTCCCGTAGATTATAGACAGGTCAAAGAATTAGCGGAAGCAGTGCGCGCATATGGAATTGGAGCTAACTTTACTGTAGCCCAAGTAGAGAGGTTAGCTACAGCCGCCATGACTCCAGGAGATGCCTTAGTATAAGAGAAACTAAGAGAAATCCTTAGTTCTGCTTTTTTTGTTTATTATCCTGTCCTTGGTGCACCAATGTCTACGTGTGTCTCATTGTATTTTCTGTCCACGTGTCTCGTATGAATGATTGGTCGTCTATGTTTCATGTTCTATGTTTAATGTTTAAAAGATTGTTAAAATTGCTTGATTCAACACTTGGTCTAGTCTAACTTGGTTTTCAAAGGCAGTTTTAATATGCAGAGCAGTGGCTAAAGAGTTGAGCTCAGCTGGAAAGGCTGCCTTTTCTAGGGACCAACATGTTTTTTGGATTAAATAAGGAAGTTAAGAGTTTGTCCTAGAAAAATCAAAGTGACAAGGTGCTTTTATCTTGAAATTACAGCTAGAGAAATCGAGAAATTTTGTTTGGTTTAAATATATAAGATGTGTTGTCATTTCATTTTTGCTTCCAACTGATTTTTAGAAATTATTGGCCTAAAGTTATTGGATATGATAAAAAGGTTTACAACCTTGATAAAAAAGGCTGGCTTAAGATTGGTGACTCAGGGTTGGAGTCATTCAAAAACCAGGTGTGTAAAGATAAGATTTAAGAACAGTGTCTCTTTGGTGAGATATTTAAAGCTGCACTATCGTGCATCTACATATAAGAACTGGCAGCAAAACTTTATAGCATAAAGGTAATTTACTTGATGTTGATTTTAAAGAAAATAAATTGCTTACATCGTTAAAGATTGGTTTTGTTTCTCAAAAATATGGTTATACTCTAACATTAAAAAAGAGGCTTAAAAACATAGTTAAACTGCCAATATTCCATTGGCTACAGTTGATAATTCAACCGAGAGTTTAAAAATTTTTGATTTGCCTATGTTTATAGAAAAAAGATACAACACGTGTCTTTTAAAATTTAAAGTTTAAATTTAAAGTTAAAAAAAAAAAAAAGTGCAGTTCAGGCCTCAGAGAACAGGCGGGAGATTAAAAATATTTACATTTGAATTAAGACAATGCAGACTGAGCTCTACAGCTCAGGAGCCGCTCCCAGATGGAATGGTAGTTTATACGGATGGGTCAAAAACAGGAATAGGTGCCTATGTGGTTAATGATAAAGTTACATCCAAACAATATCATGAAACCTCACCTCAAATGGTGGAATGCTTAGTGGTGTCAGAGGTTCTGGAAATATTTCCAGGTCCCTTAAATATTGTTTCAGATTCCTTCTATGTGGTTAATGCAGTAAAAGCATTGGAAGTTGCTGGGTTAATTAAGACATCTAGCAGACTTGTGGAAGTTTTTCAAAAGATTCAGCTTACCCTGGCTAAGCGTAGATCCCCGGTCTTTATAACTCATATTAGGGCTCACTCAGGCTTACCGGGACCTATGTCCCGTGGCAATGACCTGGCAGATCGAGCCACAAGGTTAATTGCAATTGCCCTTTCACCAAAGTTAGATTTGGCTAAAGCTTTTCACAAAAGGTTTCATGTGACAGCTGAGACATTAAGATGTCGATTTAACATCTCTAGAAGGGAGGCCAGAGATATTGTTACTCAATGCCAAAACTGCTGTCATTTCCTACCTGTTCCCCATACAGGAGTTAACCCTCGGGGAATCAGGCCCTTACAAATCTGGCAAATGGATGTTACCCACATCCCATCCTTTGGTAAATTACAATATTTGCATGTTTCTATTGATACTTGTTCTGGAGTTATATTTGCCTCTCCTTTGACCGGAGAAAAGGCGGCCCATGTTATTCAACATTGCCTCGAAGCTTGGAGTGCTTGGGGAAAGCCTAAAATCCTTAAAACGGACAATGGGCCAGCCTACACTTCTCAAAAATTTAAACAATTTTGTCGCCATATGGAAGTGACACACCTGACGGGTCTTCCTTATAACCCCCAGGGACAGGGCATCATTGAGCATGCTCACCGCACCCTTAAAACTTATTTGAATGGAAAGATGTTTTGACTGGTCTATGGAAAGGCCCGGATCCTATTTTAATAAGATCCCGGGGAGCGGTCTGTGTGTTTCCACAGGGGGAAGACAATCCATTTTGGCTGCCAGAGCGACTGACGCGGCGACTCGCGGTTCCTGAAAAAGACCCCCCGAAGGATTCATCTGCAGACGCTCTCAGCTCCCATTTGGACTCTCCAAAATCGGGTTCCTAGTATATACAGTAAATTTAGATGGTTAACCTATCTGCTTCTCAAAAACCTATGCCCTTGCCTTCTTAAAAGGCGTTGCTGCTGCTAACTTGTACCAATGTAACTCGCTTTATATTACAGTGCTGGTCTGCTTTTCTATAAGCAGGTCTAATAGCCAGTTTACCACTCTGATCCCTATCCCCGTTCAGACGTCTGAGACCTTGATTTTATCCTGACAAGAAAGGAGATTCTAATATAACTGCAGCCCTTATCGCTGCTATTACCATCCCTACAAATTGCAGCTGTAACAGCTGACTCAGACATGGTTAATCAAATCACAGCAGCTACTGTTGCTAATCAAATTTCAGAAAAAACCTCTGAGGCTTTTGACCCTCCCACAGAAAGTGGATGTGTTGGTCAATCAGAGAGTTTATTCGCTCCAAGCACATTTGATACAGCTCGCAGATGTGGCTCAAATGAGCTGTGTCTCAATGACCCCATATCCAGGTATTTCACCTCTGAGATTTGTGAATGATACATTTATTTAAAGCCATAATCTTTCTGCTTACTTAAAAGGAAAGTGGAATGGGAAGTTGGACCAGATACAGCCGTGATTACAAGCTCGGATTTCCAGCGGATGAAACCTGCTGCCCGTGGAGATTTTACTTCTTAAAAATAAATTTCTTCTGCCTTTTCTTTCCTTCTTTCTTTCTTTCCAAAGAGCCGGAATAGGCCTGCGTGATACACTTCTAGGATGTGAACTAGTATTCATAGATGGATGGTTTGTAAGCTCAAGCCCAGCAAAAACGTGACAAGGTAGCTCTAAGCCTAAGCACGCGCAGCCTTGGGGCAAGCATCCTCCCTGAAATTTGATGATCTAGGCTAGAAATAGCCTATGACAGAGACATTCTCAGTCTATGCACCCCAAGAGCTCGGCTCATTTGCACTGGGTAGATGAGAAGTCTTGTCCAGTCAGCTCTTGCCTAAATAATTGTGATACCAGATAATAGGTTGACAGCCCTTGCACTCCTGGGAGCTATATATATACTCCATTGCACAGGGATGGGTGTC
Organism: Arvicanthis niloticus; assembly: GCF_011762505.2. Classification (NCBI taxonomy): domain Eukaryota; kingdom Metazoa; phylum Chordata; class Mammalia; order Rodentia; family Muridae; genus Arvicanthis; species Arvicanthis niloticus. Next base: position 24,369 of record NW_023046154.1, read on the forward strand.
AATTCTCTTTATATTTCCTTAGCCCATGCACCCAGAGGACTCGTTTCCATGGCACCTGGAAGGGTAAGGAAAAAATCTTCGGGCTATAAGCTCTTGATCGCTTACTCCCCCCCCAAGATGGAGTTTGCTTGATCGGGTTTGAGTTCGAATCTTATTTGGTACTACATTTAATAGGCAAAAGGCTGTTTCATATTAATAATTTAAACAGGGAGAGATGTAGTGAGCCGCTGTGGCTGCACACGTGCGTTTTTCCAACATGGCGCTGGCCACATGTTTCCCCAGCAATAAACAATCATTCTGCGCAGCTGCTAGGCAGAAAGAGCGCCAAACCACTGGCCTATCCCGAGGCGTAATACTGGGTAGTGAGCAAGCAGCCATTCAGAAGTGAATACGTCACTCTAGGGTGTATTTAAGGGACCCTCTTCCGGTTTCTTGGGTCTTTCCGCTTTATCGTGTGCGGTAGTAAAAAGTTCCTCGTGGCAGTAAACCCGTATCGCCTCCTGTCCTTATTCGCGGGCGAAAAGGGATTTTGGGGGCGCGCGTTACAGGGGGGGTTATTCAGGAGATAGGACAAAAGTGGGGGGAAGAAGATGGAAGAAGAAGAGAGAAGAAGAGAAGTAGAGGCTGGCCATGACCACGTGGAAAGAGAGGAAGAGAAGGGGGAAAGGGGACAGATAAGCTAGAGGCAAGAGGGTAAGAGATTAAGAGGGTAAGAGAGTAAGAGAGAGAGGAGGGGGCAAGCAGCCCCTTTTATAGTGGACCAGACCTACCTGGCTTGCCAGGTAACTGTGGAGGTGGAGTTTAGACAGAATAGTAACAGGGGTAATGAATCTTCACTGTACCGCTAAAGCACTGATGGCTTTCTTTAAAGAATGAGACCACTTGATACTTCCTACCTTAGAAAACCAAGCAAATGAAGAAGCAGATCAAGGATCCTTAGACAACTGGCAAGTAAACGTGTAGATTTCCCTCAACACTGTGGTTTTATTCTCTTCCTTAATAACTCAGGACTTGTTTCTAAACATGAATCAGATTCATGGTTGCTTAACTTAATGTTAAGAGGTTGGAATGCTGCAGGTCCAGAGCTGTCTTAGGCTTTTACTGCTGTGAACAGACACCATAACCAAGGCAACTCTTATAAGGACAACATTTAATTGGGGCTGGCTTACAGGTTCAGAGGTTCAGTCCATTATCATCAATTCAGGAGCATGACAGCATCCAGGCAGGCATGGTGCAGGGGGAACTGAGAGTTCTACATCTTCATCTGAAGGTTGCTTGCAGAATACTCGCTTCTAGGCAGCTAAGAAGGTCTTAAAGCTCATACCCACAACGCCACACCTACTCCAACAAGGCCACACCTCCTAATAGTGCCACTCCCTGGACCAAGCATATACAAATCATCACAAGAGCCAAGTTACCAAGTAGCCCTTTGATAGAAATTCATTGCCTTCCTCCATGTGTGACCTAACATTGATGTGACTGTCTGTTAGTTGAGTCTTTAGGAATGTACAGACTACAGGCTACCACCAACCAAAAGGCTAAGACTGCAAGACACCATCTGAGGCTGTGGCAGAGATTTTCCTACTTTTCTGGATCCCACCTATCTGACTTCCACCAAGGTGTTTTAAATGTGTCTTTTCTTGTTTTGTTTTGCTTTTCTTTGTTATTACAAACATTTCATTAAACTGTTACCATGTTGGAATGTGAAACTTGGAGTTACCTGAATCTGTAAATATAATACTTGAAGGATTAATGATACAAATATTAACAAATTACAAATCACTACCATTAATTCTGAAACCAAAATTGAGAGACCATGGCCTGAGAAAACAGAGACAGATTGGCCTTTCCTTTGTTCTTGAAGAAGGCTCTGTGTAGGATGTGATTTCTTCAGAAGCTTTCCTTTATGTGGCTTAAAGGCTACCAAATTAAATCTACAGCAATGCCATCAGATAAGAGTCTAATAGGTCAGTCTCAGGATAGGTTGCCCTGTTGGGGTACTGACCAGCTGAAAATAGTACTAATGTAATATTCTGTTGTTTCAAGCAGGATAAAAATATTTACTAATGAACTTATGATTCATGTTACCTGTAAAGACAGAAATGAACACTCCTAGTCACTTGCCTTTTGGTAAAACAGACTATAATTTAAAGTTAAAAACAAATGTTGTAAAAGGCAAAGACTTGTATGTTCCTGGAGGGTCGAGTGCCACACCCGCCCAAGAGCTCTGGATTCTGGAATGAAAGACACACAAACTCCAGCTAACTTTGATAAACTTTGACTAGCTCAATGGTTGAACACTTCTAAACTTCCCTAGGGCTAGCAAACATTCCCCTCTGGCATTCCTGAGTTAACATCTTTTAAAATCTATATTTTATCTCTACTATCCCAGACATAATCGGAGGAATGGCCGGCCTGTAGGGCATTGTCTTGGAATTCTACGTGTTGGAGGGCCTTTAAGTCTCTTCTCTGTGCTTGTTCTGATGGCCTTTACCTGCTGGAGCAACCTAAAAGTCCAGCCTCAGTCCCCTGCCCAGCCATTGGCTGGACAGCAATTCTTTATTACCAATCAAAGCCAGCTGGGGGCAGAAACCCTCAGCATCTGGAAGTGGGGCTTTGGGGAGCCAAATTAAGACAAAATATTAAAAATAGTCCCACAATTTGGGTTGTTTACATCTCCTAGATATTATCTTATTACTACATCGGCTTTGAGTTTCCCCTCTTTCCTGTGCTTTCTTCCATGTGTTTTTGTCTGCTGTTTTCCTTCTTTTTTACTTGGAAGCATCTGTGTGTGTGTGTGTGTGTGTGTGTGTGTGTGTGTGTGTGTGTGTGTGTGTGTGTCTGTGTCTGTGTGTGTGTGTGTGTGTGTGTGTGTGTGTCTGTCTGTGTGTGTGTGTGTGTGTGTGTGTTCGAGCGCACATTATGATGTTATGCTCAAATTTAAACACGTTCCATAGAATAACACGGTCCTCTCACCCTGTGTTTTATGCAATACCTAGAACAGATTTAAGTTTTTCTTTAAAGCTAATTAGTGGATGAAATAAAGTCTTTATCTTTTACAACAAATGACTCTGGTTTGCATAGCAATTTGAATGAACAGATAAACAATTCTTTATTGAGGATATTGTCAAAAGTGTGCTAAAAGGAGGGTTTCAGGGTCTATCTCAGCTGGCAAACAGAATGCCTTTGTGCTCAAGGCTCCAAGTTCAATCATCGAAGCCGGGTGTATAGCACAGGCCAGTAATCTCTGTACTTGGAAAGTAGAAGCAGGAGAATCAGAAGTTCAAGGTCATCTTTGGCCATATGTTCTTGAGGCCAACCTGTAATACATGAGACACTGAGTTAAAAAAAATAAAAATGCTTCAAACCTGGTAAAAACGATTATTTCTTTTTAAATTTAATTTTACTGCAAGCATTTTTAAAGCCGTGTCTTTGAAATATCCATAGCTGCTATGCAGTTACAAGCATTAGGAATATTTTATAAGCCCTGCCACCTGACACTCATTTTAAATTTCATATGCCAATTCTCCCCTCAGATCCGCACTCTGTAACTCCGACTGAAATGGAGGAATGTGCTGGATCCTCTGAAAGCAAAAGTTCAAATCACATTTGCAAAGTTATTTGCTTTTCATGAGGCCTGCTTTATTGAAAACTTGGACATTTAAATTGGGAAGGATTATCTATAATAAAATATTTGAAACTGCCAGTACTTAGAAATCCCAGGAAAAAAAGAAAAAGAATATTTTACTGCAAGTTGCTCCTTTTAGATATCAGTTTTTATTTCCCATGAAAAGAGATAGAGCTATGGAATTTCATTCCTCCACATTTCCCACTGAGTGAGCCTTAACGAGTGCTGTAATTTTTTGCATAAAGTATTTCTTGCACCATGCAACAACACTGGAGCTCTGGGCGACTGGCAGGAAATGGGAAAGGAGACAGAAAGGATGTGTGCATGAACTACTGAACCCAGGATTCCCGAAAGATCACCTGATACTACATTTCTAACTTCCACTTTCCTGAAAGCCCCTGCAGGTACCTCTGACAATGACTTTAACACCCTTGTCTAGGTATTAGAGTGCGGATCTTTGTAAGAGTTACTGCTTATTGACCATTTCTCTAAGCTGGGAACCAGGCTAACATAAAAAAGAGTGTAGTTCTGTTGGGGTTAGTTAACTACTTTGTTTGTTTTAGTTGAAAAACATTTACATTCATAACTAGTGAAGAATACAAGCACCAAAATATTTCAAAGTGTTGAGTTGACAAACATCAACAATGCCCTCAGAGACAGGATGCAGTGTTTGTCCAGCACTAGGGAGGTACAAGAAGTAGGATCAAAAGTGAGGCCAGGCAACCCTGCCTCAGAATAGGTTATTGTAAGCCAATAGTGTGCACAGGTTTCTTTCTTCATGTATTTTCCAGGACTAGCCATTTAAATTATTGATATTGTATAATAATAATTAATAATAATTATATGTGTGTATGCATAGGTGTGCACATTACTGTGTACATGTGGAGGTCAGAGAAAACCCAAACCAAATAAGTAAAGTAAATAAAGTAATGAATCTGATGAATCTGAGCAGTTGCTGTGTGGTAGTCAGCATAGGAATAGCCCCATAGACTCATGTTTGAAAGCTTAGCCCATAGGGAGAGGCAATATGAGAAACCGTGGGCTTGTTGGAGTACGTGTGGCCTTGTTGGAGGAAGTATGTCACCATGGGGGTAGGCTTCGAGGTCTCCTATGCTCAAGCTATGTCCAGTGTGGTGCAAGGTCTCTTTCTGCTGTCTAAGGAACAAGATGGAGTACTCTCAGCTCCTCCTCCAGCACCATGTCTGCCTGTGTGCTGCCCTGCTCCTCACCGTGATGATGGTGGACTAAGCTTTGAAAGTGTAAGCCAGTACCAACTAAATGTTTAAGAGTCTTCTCATTGTGTCCTGGATTTCCTGGATGTTTTGGGTTAGGAGGTTTTTTTTTTTTTTTGCATTTTTGTATTTTCTTTGACAGTTGTGTCACTGTTTTCTATGTATCTTCTGCACCTGAGATTCTCTCTTCTATCTCTTGTATTCTGTTGGTGATGCTTGCATCCATGACTCCTGATCTCTTTCCTAGGTTTTCTATCTCCTGGGTAGTCTACCTTTGTGATTTCTTTATTGATTCTACTTCCGTTTTTATGTCCTGAATAGTTTTGTTCAATTCCTTTACCTGTTTGGTTGTGTTTTCTTGTAGTTATTTAAAATTTTTTTGTGTTTCCTCTTTAAGGGCTTCTACTTGTTTACATGTATTCTCTTGTGTTTCTTTGAGGGAGTTATTTATGTCCTTCTTAAAGTCTTCTATCATCACCATGAGAAGTGATTTTAAATCTGAATCTTGCTTTTTTGGTGTCATTGGGTATTCAGGACTTGCTATGGTGGGAGAACTAGGTTCTGATGATGCCAAGTAACCTTGGTTTCTGTTGCTTCTGTTCTTGCACTTGCCATTTGCCATCTGGTTATTTTTAGTGCTATCTTCACTCACTATCTCTGACTGAATCCTGTGTGTCCTGTTATCTTGGCTGTGTCAGAGAGCCCAGCTGTCTCTGCGATCCTGTGATTCTGAGATCCTGGTTGTAATAGCTCCTAGGAGTCAGGCTGCTTCTAGGCTTCTGAAATCCTGGTGTGCCCAAGCTCCTAAGATCCTGTGATCCTATTTTCCTATGTTCCTATGAGTTACAGCTCCTGGGAGTCCAGCCTCCTCTGGGTTTTGGGGGGTTGGGTGCAGAGCTGAAGTCTTAGGGCTGCTCCAGGCAAATGGAGCACACAGGAAGGGTCCTGTGCCACTGGCCTTGAGGGAGTTCATGGGTCCCAGAGGGTCCCAAATTACTCCCCATTTGGAGGGCAAGGGTGTGTGTGACGTACTCACCTATACTCCTGGGCCTTGGTCCCTTGAAGTCTGAATGCTCCAGTGAGGGGAAATTTGAGGGACGGGAGGTGGAAGTGGGTGGGTGGGGGCACATGCATAGAAATAGAAGGGTGGAGGATGGGTTAAGGGGTTTCTGAGTGTGAGGAAGGGGGAAAGGGGAATAACATCTGAAATGTAGATAAGTAAAGTACCCAATAATAAAAAAGAAAAAGAAACAAACAAACAAATAATGGAACTGGCTATGTCAGTCGATCATTTGAGACTCTTTAGCAGCAATTTAACATTACCCATATTACAGGGATTCCTTATAATTGTCAAAAACAAGAGACTGTGGAATGGGCCCATGGAACTTTAAAACAATATAAAATAAAAAAGGGGGAGATTTACCCCTGTACACCACAAATTTATTTAAATAGTATTTTTAAATTTTTTTTTATTTTAAAGTGTTTTGTTTTGTTTTAATTTGGATGTCAAGGAACTTTCTGCTGAGTGTCTATGGCACTCTACAACTAGGCACACTTATGCATAGGTGAAAGGGAAGGATCCACTTACTGGCATATGACATGATCCCGATCGGGTATTAAATATGGGGAAGAGGGCATGTTTGCATTTTTTTCTGCAGGTTGCTTAAGGAGCATGTTGCCTGCCAGAGGAGTGAGTGAGACATGCTGATGCCAGGACAAAGAATGATACTGACCTGTGAGCTTGCTGAGTGCCCTGACAATGGTGACTGGGAAGCTGCATTGGACATAAGTTCCTGACCCATAATTGCTTACCTATACTCCTGATGGGACAAGCTACCTTGCCTCAAGTTCTTACACCTTGTGGAACAGAGAATCAAAAAGAGAAGTTATAATGCCTCTTGTATTGTTATTAAATGTGACCAGTTATTCAGACTCAATCATGGACTGGTCTAGAAATCAATCCAATATTAGAAATAACAGTCTTCATTGGAAAGTCTGGTTCCGGACATTTTCAGAGAAATATATGGAAATTAGCTGCAGTTTTCTATGATGTTATGTTAGCAAGAGACAAAGTTGGGGCAGGATCTGGATTTCAAACAGGTGTTAGCACATGTGTTAAGGCTCCTTTAATTGTCAAGTTAAAAATACTTTATTTTCCCTACAATATTTAATTTAAGTTGCATTGATTGTATACCTTCTAATTGTGTTTGTATTTTGAAATCTGGCATGTCAGTTATGGAGTTCTATCAACCAGCTTTTGTTTTAGTGCCTGAGTATCACCGAAACTCGGTATTCTAAAAATAGCTTGTGAGTACTGGAAGAAATGAGTCAGGCTTTAAGCAGGAGCAAATGGGTAGTGGCCTTGATTATTGCTGGTATAACAGCTTTAATTACATTAATTGCTAGCACCACTGCTTCTGCAATTGCTGTGACATAAGAAGTTAAGACAGCTACTTTTGTTAATCATTTAGCTAAAAATGTCACTAATGTGTTGAATATACCAGAGGATTTAGATAGGCATTTTGAAAGAACAGATTGATGTTCTTTATTCTATTCAAATTACTGGAAGGAGGTTCAGAATTTAAGGGTAAGGAACCATCTTCAGTGTCATGCTGAATACCATTGGATTCATGTTAGTTCTACAATTTACAGTGGTAGTCATTATAATTAGGAAGAAGTTTGATGACATATGCAGTGTATTTGGCATAATTCTAACACCTCTTGGGATATTTTAACGATACACAGGGAGCGTATGAATTTCAAGAATGCTGCTCTGTTGAGTGTTGATGTGGTAGATACTGCAGATAAAATTACCCATGGCCTGAAGTCAGTATTTCTATTTTGGTCAAGCTTCAAAAATGGCATGTATAGCTTGATCATGCTAGCCCTTTTTGTCCTGGGTATACTTTTATTCTTGCCCATTGTGTTAAAGCTTTTCTTCAACAACATCAACATTTTGACAGCCAAAGTATATGACTTGAAACTGAAAATAGATCCCCAGACAGAGTTATTAATTTAACAGGCTGGCAAGCCAAGGATGGGTAAGATTCTGCACAGAGACTTACCAACCTAAGATATAAGTGCATTTCTTTTGATAATGCATATTCCATGATGGGTAAGAAAGGCATTCTTGTCAGAAGGACCTAAGACAGGCTCAGTATTGTTAATGAAATAAAAAAAGGAGGAGAGGTGGAGAGCCTTTGGAGCTGCTTGGCAAGAAGCTGGCATGGGCCAAGGACAAGGAAATGGGCTGCTTGGCAGGAATATGATATTGGCCAAGGACAAGAAAGTAGGCTTCAGGCAGGAATCTGACATTAGGCTAGAACAAAGAAGTAATCTCAGGCAGGAACCTAAATATTAGGCTAGAACAAAGAAGTAAGTTCAGATGGGAATCTAAATTTTAGGCTAGAACAAAAAGTAGGCTTCAGATATTAAAATGACCTTGGGCTAGAGCAGGGAAGTAGTCTCAGATATTTTGGTCATCCTGATAAGCCCTTAGAAATAGTGATCATGGGAGTGTTTACATAATTGGGTTTAATGCCTTGTCTTTTCTTTGACTATTTGTGTTTATTGTATTGCTTGTTGTTTGACTATTTGCATCTGTTGTATTTCTAGACCCTCAACCTAGAACTGACCTTAATACATGCATGAAATCAAAATGGTATAAAATCATAAAGGAGGAGGGATAGGATGGGGTTATAGGGAGGGGAAATGTGGAAAGGGGACAACATCTGTATTGTAAATAAATAAAATATCCAATAAAAAATGTTTAAGAGTTGCCATGGTTATGATGTCTCTTCACAGAAATAAAATCCTAACTAACACATGTTGCTTAAGGTTTTTGGAGGCATGTAGGATGCAAAAGCTTTCTTGAATAATGTTTTGCCATATTGCCATATAGGATTTTTTTTCTTAATTTAAAAGTGATAGTGGGTACATATGATTCACACAGATGATCAGAGAAGCTGGCATATCTACTATAAAAATTTGTCATTTGGGGAGGAAATAATTCAAATCCTATTATTTTTGAGATACACAATTTATCATTGTTATCTACAGTTCTTTAGTATTTATTACTGCAACCACTGTCCTTTACTCTTCCATATAGCACAAATCATTTGTCTTGCCTATGGCACCACTATTCTTGTGGCCTACCCTCGTTTTATAACTGCTTCCATCTTTCTTTGTAACTGTCACTTTTCTTCAATGGCACTGACACAAATAAGAGAATATAGTGTTTGTCCCGTATGCCTATATTGTTCCACTTAATGTTATATCCTCTAATCTCATCCATGCTGCAAATGATGAGAGTTTGTGCTTTTTATGGATAAATAGCATTCCATTGTTTAATGTTTTATATCTTTTAATTCATCCACCAACGGGCAGCTAGATTAATTTCATATGTTGCCTACCATCTGGGAGGGGCTTTATTTTGTTTTGTTTTCACTTTACATACGAAGTTCAGTTTCTTTGCATACTCATATTAGAACTGCTATGTCATATGGTAATTCTATTTCTTGTACTTGAAGAAAACAATCCGTTTTCTATAGTGTAAACAACAACATATTTTCTATATGGTTGTTCTAATCTGCATCCTACTCAAGAGTGTGTACACTCTTTATGTTCTTTATGTCTTTGCCAGCACTGTTAATCTAAAAGTTATTATTATTATAAGTTATTTTATTATAACTACATAGTCTACTGTGAACATGTGGGAGCCATAGAAAACTGTGTAAAGTTTCTCTCTCATTTCACTTTTCTGTAGTCTAAAGATCAAACCCACGTAATCAGGTTTGTGCTTTTACCCCATGAGCTATCACCACTGCACCAGTTCTTATGGTCAGTTAGTTTTGTTTTTAGACTGTGTAGCCAGTATGTAGCCCAGGCTGGCCTTGATCTCCTGTAGAACTTCACCCCTTCTCCCAAATTCTCAGATTAAAAGCATGCACCTGGCCATCTTCAGTTTTTCTGCTAATTACCATTCTTACTGGAGTGAGGTGACCTCTCAAATTTTGTTTTCAAGTATAATTCCAAGTAACTATAAATTTTCCATAATTCTTTTTTGCCTCGATTTGTAATTTTATTCCATGATAGATTTTGTTTTAAAAACAATGTTTGGGACTTATTTTATAAATGAAGGTGTAGTCTGTCCTGAAAACATTTCAGTTGAGTTAGTGAGAAAGATGTCTGTGATTGTGTGATTCAGCATTGGACAGTGTTCTGTATGTGTCTGCTGTGTGTAGGGTGTGTGTGCGTGTGTGTGTGTGTGTGTGTGTGTGTGTGTGTGTGTACACGAGTACAGGTCTTGGCTACCACTATATCAGTGTTTCTTCCTCAGAATCTGTGTTTGCTTGTGTGCTTATGTTTGTCTAGGGGATCCTATAGCTTGTTCCCTGGGACAAACAGAAATGCCCATGCCTTCCTATCATTTCTCCCCCAAATGTCTTCTAGGAGTGATAAGTATGGTCTCAGGGAACCCTCTTCCCCTTTTAGTTTAACTGTGCCCTTCTTATTAGGTATATGTGTGCATACATTTGTTCTGTCCTCTTGTTGAACTCATTATTTTTAACGTTAAATGTTAATGATAACTTTGTGTGTATTATAGTTTTTAGCTTTCAGATTATTGCTTTGAGGTATGTCATCCTGGATACAAGCTCTCCCTGTCCCTCTGGGTTTCTGTTAGTATGGGGTTTGTTTTCTATCCTACAGTTTCAGTCAGCACATTTTCAGTATTGAATTTCATTCAGGTACCACACAATCTGGCTATGTTTATTCTTGTGTTTTTATTTTTACCTCTTTGACTAGAATATATGTTTCTCTATTTCTTATTTATTTATTTGCTTATTTGCATTTTAGAGATAAGATGTTGCTACTTATCCCAGCCTGATCTATCCTTATGATGCCAATATTGTCCTCAGGTTTCAGACTTTCTGTATCTACTTCCTATGAGCTGAGATTATAGACATAACCAGCACATTTACTGGCCAGCACACATACTTTTTGTGGGAACTTAATTTAATTGCTTTTGAGACCATATTGACATAGCTTTGCCATTGTGTTAATAGTTGCCAAATAATCCTTGTTCTTCTTACTTTTTAGTTGTCTTCATCTGTTGCCTGGTGCTTTCTGCAATGATTCTATTTAAATTCTTTTTCATTTGTGTGTCTGCTTTACCACTGCATTCCACATTTTCACAATGCCAACCACTACCCTTTCATGTCTAGCTTTAGAATTCACTTAGATATCCCCTTAATATTGACCTAGTTGTCAGTGAGTTTTCTTAAATTCCCTTTACTGAGAAAAAAATATATATATTTCTCCTTCATGTCTTCAGAACACCTGTGATGAGTCAATGGATTTTAATGATCTGCTTCCTTTTCTTTCAACATTCTAGAGATATCAATTCATAATCTTCTGGAATAGTCAGTCTCTTCTAGGGAATCTCTTGCAGTCCACAGTTGATTCCCTGGTGTCTGAGTTGCTTTTTCAGTTGCTGCAATAAAGTAACCTGATGAAAGCACCTTAAGAGAAAAAGCATTTATTCTGAGCATAGATGAAGTGTGCAAAAGTTATTAGTTCATCTTGGAAAGTCTGGTAGAATTCTGCAGGAAAACAATCTGGTCCTGGGCTTTTTTAATTTGGGAGACATTCAATGGATGCTTCTATTTTCTTAGGCATTATCAGAGTGTTTAGATACTTTACCTGGTCTTAACTTAACTTTGGTAAGTGGTATATGTGAAGAAAGTCATTTTTTTTTTTTTTCATTTTCTGGCTTTGTAGAGTACAGGCTTTCCAAGTAAGACTTAATGATCTTTTAAATTTCCTCAGTTTCTTTTGTTATGTTTCCCTTTTCATTTCTGATTTTGTTAATTTGGATACTGTGTCTTTGCCTTTATTTACTTTGGCTAAAAGATTCCTGGTAATTTTTTTTAATAGAACCAGCTTTTGTTTTTGTTGATTGTAATATTCTCTTTGTTTCTAATTGATTGATTTCAGCTCTGAGTTTGACCATTTTTTGTGATCTATTTTTCTTGGATCCGTTTGCTTCTTTATGGTCTAGAGCTTTCAGGCATGCTATTAAGTTGTTAGTATGATATCTCTCCAATTTCTTTATGAAAGCACTTAGTGCTATGATTTTTCTCTTTGTATTGCTTTCGTTGTGTCCCATAAGTTTGGGTATGGTGTGCTTTTTATTTTCATTGAATTCTAGAAAGTCTTTAATTTATTTCCTTATTTCTTCCCTGACCATATGATCATTGAGTAGAGCATTGCTCAGTTTCCATGAGTATGTGGGTTTTCTCATTTCTGTTGCTGTAGAAGTGTCTGTTGACTTTTAATGGGTGTTATGGTGGTGTTTCTTTTTTTCTTTCTCTTTTTTCTTCTTTCCTTCCTTTTTCTTTTTTATTGGTTGTTGTTTCTTTACTATGCTTGTCATTGGTGATGTCTATTTGCATCAGTGGTATAAGCTGTAGGTGTTTGTTACTAAAGTTCTTTGGTACAGTTTTTCTGGGGTGAGGCTGCCATCTGATTAGCTGCTGATATAGGTGATATAGATATGGTATATGCATCTGCTCCTGAATGCATAGTGAGTAATATGTATATACAAACAAAATACATCACATACATCTATAACCTTACCAAAGAATAAATAAAAACAATTTAAAACATCATAGAATAAATAAAAAGATACTTTGAGACTTTCATGTAGGACTATTCTGTATTTGCACCATTTTCATTGCCCACTCCCTCCAACTGCTTCCTCCAGAGACTTACTATCTCCTATCTAATCAATGACCTCTTCTTCTGCATATATACATTTATATAATTAGTGTTAACCCATTTATATGTGTTTATAGTTTCAGTCTTGTCACTGAAAAACAGTAACAACAAAAGGAATAAAAGAAAAAAAACTAAAGGTGGTTCTACTTCTCATAGCAACATTGATTACCTGTAGTTCCTTATTTAGAGGTGGCACCTTGTGATAAGTTGCCTGGTGTGTTTTTTTTTTTTTTTTTATGTCTTTTCAGGCATCCATATTGTTAAGCAATAATGGGAGCAAAATCATTGTCCTGTCCAGAAGAAACTATCACAAAGTAGTTGTTCTGTCCCTTAGGGCTCTTCAGTCTATTTACTCACTCTTCTGCTGTGTTCCTGAGCCTTAGGTATAGGAGTTATAAATGTCTCACATCCCATGGTCATTTATTCTTTGCATTACAACAGGCTGTGGGTCTCTCTAATAGTTTTTATCTGCTGCAAAAAGAAGCTTCTTTGATAAGATGTGGGAGCTGAACTTACCCAGGGTATAAGGTTGAGTATTTTGCAGACAGCAGTTGAAAACGATCTTACTTTAGGAATATGGTAGTTGTAGGCTTTTCCCTAGGATTTGATATCTCAGACATGAATTCCCTCCAATTCAGTGGACTTTAGGTTCAATGAATTCAGGTTCAGCTGTTGGTTACACCTATAATACAAGTGCCACTACTGCATCATTGATAATATCTTGCTGATAGCATCATTGCTTCAGCCCATAAGCTTTCAGTTGGTAGGAACATTGAAACTTTTTTCTGTTGGCAAGTTGGTCTTGCCTTTGCATTAAGTAACCAGTAAGATAGTACTATATCATATCTACATGGCTTCAGATGGTTCTGGAAAACTCCTTACTTCTTCAGAATTATCTGTTTTATAGTTTGAATATATGATAAACCCTATTCTTTCATAATTGGCATGATTTGTCTGAAAATGAGTGCTATTTTGAGAAGTTCTGTAAATTCAGAAGGAGACTCACACTGTGGGTAGTGGGCCTCTTGTTGGCTGTATTATTCCAGGTTGCCTATTGTCTTGTTGTTTACAGAACTACCATTATGTGAACTGGATGGATCTAAAGTGCCTCCTCTCAATAACTTACCAAACTGACTAAAACTGTGAGCTAAAACAGATCTAAAAGTTGTATCAGTCATGTATGAGTTAATACAGTTGGGTAAGGTAGCCCCCTTTTAACTCAGAGCTCAAGTAACTCTTTTGTTTTATAATAGAAAAGGGAAAATAATACAAGAACATTAACCCTGCCTTTTTGTTTAATTACAAATGCTTTCAAATAGCATCACTTCTGCAGGTTTGAATTTATAAATGAACTAGACTATAGGTATAAACAGGACAAGTATCTGTTTAGTTCAGATAAATTCTGAAAGACACGGTTTTATCTTATAGGTTCTTCTGGAGAAAGCAATGCTTCATCTTCTGTTGAACACAGTTGAATGAATTGGCTTAAGAACTGACCACAGTATAACAATCTTAGTGTTTATTCTGATGTGTTAGCTACTTTGCATAACTGAAAGGAAACACTGGAGACACTCAACGAAGAGAGGCAAGATTTATTTTGTTTCATGGCCTCAGAGGTTTCATGGCTCCATCACTTTCATGCCACATGGCAACACAGAGGCATAAACACAGAGTTATAAAGAGCATGGTGGAGAAAAGTTGCTCACCTTGGCGCCCAGGAATCAGAGAAAGATGAAGAGAGACCTTGATGTCCTTTTAAGAGAATGCCCCTAATGACTTACTTTGTTTTATCAGATTCTACCAACTTCCAACAGTAGCACTGGATAATGATGTCTATGGATGAATCCATTGACTAGGCCAGAACCTTCATTATGCAATCACTTCCCAAAAGTATTCAACACGTGAGTTCTGGGGAGACATTACATATTCAAGTTGACAAGAAGAAAGAGCATAGACAATCAGATTTTCAGCCTGCTTCTGAAGGAGTAGGAAGATATGAGGAACAGAGCGTGGGGTGGGGTAAGAGAGAGAGAGAGAGAGAGAGAGAGAGAGAGAGAGAGAGAGAGAGATTGATCAGCCTATCACAGAGGTACTGTTAATTTTATGTGAAGTATAAGTGTTATAGATGTAGGGAAATAGTCAGACTAAGTAGGTAATTTCAGGTTGGGGTGCCCACAAAGTGTTTAGAGAGAAATCCAGACTGAAGTCTTTTTGCAGATAATCTATCACTGGAGGTGGGGAGGTTGTCTAAGTCCATTTCTTTAGGCTGTCTCTTAGAATGGGTTTGGGTCTTAGGAGTGCTTTATCTTTTTAAGCTCTCTTTGGAGAACCGTATATCTGATTCAGCCATAAAGGTGTGATGTTTCTGGTTGTATTATATTGGTTTGTAAAGAGGTTAAGCAGTGTGCAATCTATTTAGTTCTTTGCCTAGCACAAACATGATTATAAGTTCTGAAAAGCTGTCTTTCCTCCTAGACAGTTTGTTTAGGAATTTGCTCAGGCTTTGATTAAATATATATTTGAAGGCACTTGTTATATTGGACTTTCTTCCTCTCATTGAAATGTCTGGGCCAACCCCAAAGTACTTTTGAAACCTAGCTGACTATATGTTTCACCAGCTCTGCTGACTGACTATGTGCTTTACCAGCTCTGCCTGTTCTCTTCATGCTGATTTTTAGGGTTATGGATACATATAATCTGTACTTGGATGGCATATTCTCGGCACTGAGAATATGAAAACTTACTCTAGCATTTCTGCCACATTCCTTTGGCTTCCTGTCAGCACATACTGCACCTGGTGAACAGCTCTAGCTCTGCGGTGGGATGAGCACTGATTTGTGTTTCAGCTTTCCTTGTTACAGAGTAACTTATTTTGATCCCAGCCACTTGTAACTTTTTTTTCATTCAATGCATGCATGCATGATGCCCATATCTGTTCAGTTTATCATCTTTCTACCATATCAGTATTTCTAAATCACTGTCATAGATCTTCAGAGCTCCCCATTGATAAGGATACCGAATGCCTTAATACAACATGGTGTGCAACCTGTAGCCAAATTCCTGATAATAGATACTGATGATTTGGGAGCTTTTTGAAATAGACAAGGTAAAAGCTGTTCAAAGACTGTGGACTTCTCACTTGGGCCCGTGGAATAGATGAATGTGTAGAGATCTGGCTGTGTCCTGGTGGAAGGCAACGTCCATAGTGTGAAACTCTGGTACTCATACTGTGACCTATCCTAGGTGTCTCAATTTCATTCAGCAGTCTTTGGATCCACCTTGGATGTGAATGTAGTGGTAGAATGTGTCTACGTTTGTACAAGTAGATGCCACCAATTGTCCATTACCAAATAAAAGGCAAGAGTGGCAACTGCTTTATTCCTATAAGCCAAAATGTAGAACAAAAGGCATCAAAGTAGATCTGGAACATATGGGCCCACATGGGTACACTACAATATTGAAGAGGTGTCTGAAGAACAATGCCTAAGAACTCAGAAAATAAATCAGGCTAAGGCAGTACTTAGAATATTCTAGAGACCCTATCTATCTCCTTGGAACCCCTGCCTATCAGACCACTGAAACAATGGCTCCTGGGGATTTCCCTGAGGATCTCATGTTGGAAGAGGGCTGGGCTACTGGAAGAACTTTTCTTCCAGGAATAGATTTTACAAAGTTTTGACAACTTGTCTCTATCTTGTAGGAAAGACCAGAGCCAAAATGATGATTCTGTAGGTGCAACCAACACTTTGACCAGCCTGCTTTTTCACAAATATTTCTTGACCTCTGTTTAAACTAAATTTCACAGCCTGACCTAATGGAGTTATTGTTTGTCTCTGTTTATTCATCTTCCTGGTGTTGTCACATTGGACAGAATCCTTTATTGTCCTTTTAACAGCTACTCTACTTTGCTTTCTATTTTCTGTGATAAAACATTCTGGCTAAAAGCAAAGTGGGGAAGGAAGAAAGGCTTTTTTTTTTTTTTTTTTTTTTTTTTTTTTTTTTGTTGTTGTTGTTGTTGTATGTGTGTGGGGAGGCTTATGTTTCCCATCTTGGTCCATCAATGAGAAAAGCCAGGGCTGAGAACTCAAGGCAGGAACATGGAAGCAGGGACTGAAGCACAGACCAGAACAAAACAGGGCTTGCTCCTTATGGCTTGCTCAGTTTGCTTTTTCATACAACTTAGGATCTAGTGACCCAGGGATGGCACCATCTATAGTGGGTTAGGCTGTCCCACACCAATCATTAATCAAGAAAATTTGCTACCGTTTTCCTACAGAGCAATCAGATAGCTACATTTTTCTCAATTTAAGATCCAGCTTCCCAGAGGACTCCAGGTTGTGTCAAGTTAACAAAACAAAACAACAAAAACAAAACAACAACAACAAAAAACCCAAAAACCAACACCCTCCCCCCCCCCCCAAAAAAAAACAACCTAACTAACATAACTGGTCTATTAAGGATTGGTGACCCAGTCCTGTTGAATGGAATGTAAAGAGGCCCAGGGTCTGACCTGAACAAATCTAGTAACAGGGTTTGGTAGTCACAAGCCTTGGAAAGTAATACTCACTTTCCAGAAGATTTCTTACCATTATTACTTAAATACCTACATCCAATTCTCATCTTGAAATAGGCTATACTCCTTGGCTTCTCTTTAGTTCGACCCTCGCAATACACAGCCACTAAGACTTAAAGGTTTCCTAGGGTTGGTCGCAGCTGTGGTCAGCAAATGCCTGTTCTGGAGATGCCAAGGCCCACTTTATTCTGTATTTGAGATGTCAGAAACCTCTGCCAATGTCAGAGATGTTGAGGAGGGTGGATGTGTCTACAAGCTCATCCTCATCCTGGAGCTGGAGGCTCCAGGACTTGGGGTTTGAGGCTTCCAGGCGCCAGAAACTTCGGGCCAATCAGCGCTGCCCGGTGGCCTGGGCGCCCCACCGCTCCGGCCGGCCGCGCCTGCCCGGGCCGAGGAGGGGCCAGGCCGCGGGGAGCCGGAGCCGAGGAGGGAGGTGGGGATTCTGGGAATCGAGCTCATTTCCTCCTCCTGGCCGCCCCTGGCCCGCACCCCATCTCCACGTGCGGCGCCTCCGGAGCGCGGCCGAGCAGGGGAGGATGCTGGGCATGTACGTCCCAGACAGGTTCGCCCTGAAGTCGTCCCGGGTCCAGGACGGGATGGGGCTGTACACGGCCCGCCGCGTGCGTAAGGTGGGTGAGCGGCCCGCGCAGGCCGCGCCACGTCCCAGGGCCTGCGGGGAGCCCGGGCCTGTAGGGAGCGGGTGTCCCGGCTGCCCTCCGCGGCCGAGGCGAGAGACTCCCATGGGCTGCAGTCTCCCCCAGCCTAGCGCCAGGCGGCTCCTGAATTCTGAGCAGTCAGCAGTCTGGTCAGACTCCTCACTTCTTCTGCAGATGGGCCCTGGCAGCTTGCAGCCCAATGCAGGCCCGGGAGCCTCAGAAAGGAGGCCTTCCCCATTGCCATCCCGGGGTTGCTATCTGTATCTACGGCCTAGTTTCTTTGCATTTTTTGAATTTTATTCTGGCATTGGTTTATCTTCCAGAACTGCACAGGCATGTGACCAGGTTAAGCGCAGGTTACCCTGTCTGTGTGATGACACACTACAGGCGTTGGCTATTCCTTGCAGACTTGTAGAAGACAGAATATCAGAGCATTCCAACTCTTAAGTTACAATTTTAGAACGTGGTGGCTTGAGCTAAGGTGGGTTAGCATACTTAAACGAACTAGAGGAGGCAGAACAGAAGCACCCAGAGTAAACATAGCCAAGGTTCACTGAGCAGGGTCCATGCTGGTACTTTGTCCATATATATCATTTGATTTTAGCCCTCAGTACTCTCTGGAACCAACTTTTAGTTATCATTTAAGAGGTAAGCAGAGGAATTCTGCAGTTAGACAACCTGCTGAGTTAATGAATTAAGCTTAACCCATGGTTTCTGGATGGAAAACATATGCTCTTTCTAAGAACATTCTGTTATGGAACAACATGCTTTCTAAACCTTGCCCCTGACACGTTCCCGGCCTCTCCTCCTCACTGTTTGGCTTTGCTTTGCTAACAGATACTTAGAAAAGCAGAGGTGCTGGGTTCACAACATGACCTACAAGAAGTTTCCATAGCTCAAGTGGTAAAAAAAAAGCCACATGTTAAATGTGACAAACAAACCATAGGAGTTAATACCTCATTCAGTGTAGTGTTGACTTGGATAGATAATGCCAAATGACCAAATGTCAAAATCAGCAGTCTTGCAAAGCCGAGTGCAACCATCATCAAATGACTCCCACGTACCATTGACATTATGCTTCTGTTTTAAGTCTTATAGCATGAAAAACTCCTAAATGGACTTTTCTCGAAGGTTTCTGGTATAACTATAAGTAAGAGTCATTTCGTACTTATGAATAGTAGGACACCAGACAGCTGTTCAAAAGTAAGAATTACTGCGTAATCCCTCCTTTGCTTTACTCAGATCATTTTTGGTTGTTGGGCAGTGCATTCTCTTTGACATTTTCATGTCCTTGTGTTGGGAGTACCACTTGGTGCAGGATGAAGTATCTGGAGCCGTACTGTTGCAGCACTGGCAGGCATTCATCTTCTGTTGCTAATATATCTCAAACAAACCCACAGATTTTCACCCAGATAGCATCTAGCATGATGTCCATGCAGAATGTGGCTTACAAAAATCCAGACTGTTTTTGACAAATTTATTATTCCAAGATACTCAATCACAAGGTCATGGAGAGCTTCAGTGATGCCTGTACATCAGCTCTTTCCTCCCCTACACACCGAGAACAAAGCTGAAGCCACACAGCACATTCTACCTGAACTGTAAGATGGAGCTGAGCGTTCTCACATGCCTTACCCATTTCACCATGTCTCATTTCTTAACTGTTTTTCAAGTCACCCATGTAAATCTTTCCTGAATGTATTTCAAGAGGTCTGAGATGATAACAGCTGCGATTGAAGCTATGCTAAGGACCTCAATTAAAAATCCTCATGGTCTTCTAAACAGATTGTGAGATTTACCACTTTAGACCGTGTGTTGCCAACAACAGATGTTATAGCATACTTTTATAGCAGGGGGTGCTAATATAAATCTTCTGTTTCACAAAGTGATTGAGATGCAAAGTGCTTTAGATTCTCTGTTGATCTGAAGTTCAAGAGACTAGAATCCAGAATGGGCTTGGAGGCCTCTTCCAAGACACCCAAGAAACTCCATGTTTGTGTCTTCTACAGGTTGCTTGGGAGTCCCTTTGAAGGCATGCCTTATTTCTCTAGACCCACCTCTTTGTGAAGCGTTTCCTTCAGTGGAACCCTGCAACTGAATCTAGATAATCTGGATCCATTTGAGTGACATCTCACCATGTCCTGGTCCTGTAAACATGTACCCTTGCTCATGCTTTACTTTGTTTGCAGGAGACACTTGATTGTTTAACAAGGTAACATTCATGCATTAAAGCCAGGCTGTGTTCCTTTAACAAGGGGAAGAGAAAGTGTGTTTTGGAGCAAAAGTAGGAAAGACCAGGATTTAATAGGTTACAAATAATGACATTTTAAATAATGTCATAGGTGATCTATTCCATACATTATCATGGTGTGGGTGGGCGTACCAGAGATTATAGCTGCCTCTCAGGTTCCCATGGCCTCCTCACTAGCAAATGTCAACTCCCTGTCTCTCTGTCCAAGGAAATACTTACTTGTCATGAAAAACTGTTAATGAAATGAAAATAAGTGTTGTGAGCCTCACTAGCCCCACGTTCGGGCGGCCAAAAAATGTCGCGGCCCGAGCAAAATGTTGAGGCCCGGGCTGCCCAGCGTTTGGCGGCCACTGTATCCCGGTCCAAGCTGCCGCTCAGGTCCGTGGGTCGGGGTTCAGCAAGAGAGAGAGAGAGAGAGAGGACGGACTCAAAGAATGGAGACCAGACAGAATGTGTTTCAATCCTGTTTATTCTTCAGTCTCTCTTCCTCTAAGTGTCTGATTCCCTACCGTCTGCCTCTGCCTTTTATATGTCTCACTTCTAAGCCATGCCTTTTGGTCACACCTTTAATCATGCCCTTAGGTCTTGTCTCTAAATCTGATCTCTACACTTCTAAGTCACACTCTTAAATTACACACCTTTAATCTCACACACCCAAGGTATCTAAACCAAGATTATTGGAGTGTTCTCAGCTGTTGTAGGCTATTGTAATCCAAGTCTCATGTCAGGGTATATGGCTCAAGATGGCTGCAAAGCTGATAGCTGCTTTCTGCTAAAAGTCAGCCCCCAACAGATAAGTTTAATACCCAGTTTGTAACATATAGAATAAAAATGTAACGGTAAGTTGAAAGCGTGAAGTTCGGAGGAAGATATATGACTAAAACAAAACAAACCAACCAGCCAAACAAACAAACAAAAAAATCCCCAAAGAGAAAAGCAAGCAGAAGAAAGGTTACCATGTTAATACAGAAGACTAGAATTTGTGTACTAATGCGTTTTGCTGATTATTTTTGAAGGTGACCCCTCTAAATGGATTTTTATCTTAGGGCTGAAACTCTGCCAGTAGATGTTCATTATGTTTTCTGGTGGCTGATGGTAAGTCACTAATCTGGAAATAGAATCACTGCAGTGACACCGTCTCCCGGTTTATACAGTCAGGTGTCACCATGGAGACCCAGTGAGTCTTAATGATTCCTGATGTGCTTACAGACTTTTAAAGGTACATCACAGAACCATTTAAATTGATGTTTTCATGGAAACTTTGTACTTTGCTTCAGTGATGATCGCTGTTACCAATAATTAATTTGTTTATAATTTAATATAGGTTGGCTAATGAAACATTTATGAAGCTGTTGCAATTGTTAGGAGCTATCTGTGTTAGGAGATGGAGGGTGAATAACAGATAACAGTTATAGTGCTTCTCTCAGTTCTTTTGAAGCCATACAGAGAAACCCTGCTTCCTAGGTGACATAGAGCTGATGTAAGGGCAAGGTCTGTTCACACTAAGGCAGTTCATCAGATATGAACTCAAGCCATTCCTGAGTTCAATGTATGAGTTGAGCATCCCTAATGAAAAGTGTGAAAGTTTTTGTATGTCTATATGATACCAGAAAGGGAACATACTTATGATTGTATGAAATCACCTTAAGACAGTGTATAAAGTGCATATGAAACATGAATTCTCTATTTAGATGGCTTTCACCCACACATATTTGTATAGCTATCTATCTATGTATCTATAGCTATACAATAACCTCTCTTGAAATGTGGAATCCAGAACACTTGGTTTTTCATAGACTAGATTAGGAATAGTCAATCGGCTTGTAATCTTTCTATTAAAAAGGCATTTTCTCTGTAATCAAAAAATGTTAAGTTCATAAATGTACTCAACACAAAGATTATTTTACTGTTTTGTTATTTTTATATAATTAAATATATAACATAAATGATTTATGAGAATATATAAAATATAAACATATAGTATACAAATGTATATAAACATGATAATATATAATATTATTTATCTTTAAAATGAAACATTTCTCATTTAGAGTAGCCTGTTAATAATTCCTCTAATTTATCCTCATTGGCTTTTGTTAGTATAATTATTTTAGCAGTTTTTTTTTTTTTTAACTAGGCCATGTTAACTGCATAAAATAATGGGTTTTACTGTGGTGTTTCCATGCATGGATGGCATTTACTTTGACTACACTCATCTCCTTTGTCTTCACTTGACCTTGTCTTTACCCACTGATTTTCAGTTTTCTAAATAAACCTGCTTTTACTTTGATGTCTTAGTATTATTTAATATAGATTTGGCATATGAAAGAACACATGTGATACTAATCTTTTGGGGCTTGGCTTGTTTTATGCAGCACTATGGTCTCCAAATTCCATTGATTTGCCTGCAGATTATATAATTTCAATGTGCATGGTTGAATGAAAAACTCCATTGTGTGTGTGTGTATAAGTAATTAATTAATTAATGTGACACTTTCATCATGTGTGGTTCTGTTTATTGGCACCTAGGCTGATGTCATAAGTATGAACAGCCCTTTTACGCTGGCTGAATACATTCCATAGTGAAGTTTTGTCATAATATTTGCTTAAGTCATATTGCACACAGTCACTTAAACACTATATGCTAGGGTCTATCCTAGATACTTTACTAGAACGGTGAAGAAAATGAATCTTCTGTCTCTTGAGCAGCTTCGTTATCCAGTAGGCAAATCTTATCGTGTACTGGAACTTGATAAAACAGTGGAAGTAGGGCTGGGTCTGGTTGGCTGCGAGATAAGTGAGGAATGCTATAAATTAGGTATCCTGGCTAACTTTCATTAAAGTGAGATTTGAACAATGGTTTGAAGGATGGTAGGAAAAAAAACCCAATATATTTCCAGGGGAAGAACATTTTGGCTAGGGAACAAGTTAGTCTGAAATCCTGAGACAGGTAAACTTGCTTTGCCTATTGGTTTCCCAGGAGAGTAGTATGGCATTCCAGAAATGAGCCAGGGAAGATCCTACAGTACCTTGAGGATGTACGACCTAACAAAGAGAGGGTACTTGAAGGACAGCCACGATTCCTAGAGCATTCCATGCAGCTGAAGACGGGCATTAATTTGCATGTATTGGAGACCTACCTGTAGAGGAGGGCTGTATGTTTATCAAGGATTACTCTGGCTGCAGCTTTGAACATACTCTGTCATGGAAAAAACTGTATAAACAGAGATTATACAGTTTTTTTCCTAGGATTTTCCTAGGATTTCCTAGGATTTTCTTGGCTGTAATCTATGGGGAGCAATGAGATTCAGCCTGAGTGACAGCTCTGACAGTGTACATGGAAGACAATGGAGACAGACTATAGTAGGATGACAAAGGACAGGGAGGATCAGGGCAGTTTTCAAGGGCTTAGCCTGAGATCCTGGAAGGATTGAACTGTTAGTCAATAACTGAGATGAGGAGTTTGTGAGAAACCAGTTTGAGATGGATGGTGTAGAGTAGCGTGAGTTCCATTTCAGGCTTGTTTTTGAGATGTCTGGTAGATAACTGCGACATGTCAGAGGCATCAAGATGAAAATATACTCACCCTACGTTCCACGTGTATTCATTATTGTCATACATTTTATTCTGTGTGTAAACTTTGCAGTTACAAACTTTTCATTTAGATTAGTTGTAGTTTAGAAGAATAAAAAACAAAAAAGGGTCTTTGTTATTTACTATGTTAGTTATTTTATTTTATTTTATTTTTTTGTGTGTGTGATAAAACATCATGCACGGAAGTGACTTATGGAAGGAGTTTACTTTGGCTTATAGTTCCAAAGATAGAGTTTGTAATGGTGGCAGGCAGCCAGAGCAGGACACTCAGAAACACACACAGAAGGCAGAAAAAGTAAACTGTAAGTGGAGCAAGACTATATATTCTCAAAGCTCACCCCCCAGTGATGGATTTCTCATAGCAAGACTATACCTCCTAAGGGTTCCACAGCCTCCTCAAACAGTGCCTTCAGCTGGGTACCATGTGTTCAAATACATGAGCCTATGGGTGATATTTTTTCTTCAAGCTATCACATTCTACTTCTTGGCTCCCATGGGCTCATGGCCATCTCATGATGCAAAATGGATTTAATTGATTTCCCATAGTCTCTAACAGTCTCAGCACATTCAACAAGTTCAAAGCCCAAAGTTTCTTCTGAGACTCAAAACAACCTCTTAAGTGTGGCTCCCTGTTAAATAAAAAGATGAATTATTTATTTCCAACATATAGTGACAGAAAGAATAATGAAAGTATAGTGAAGAAATACTGGGATAGAGTAAGGCCAAAATTCATGAGAGCAAATATCAAATTCTGTAGCTCTAACTCCACTGTCGTAAGACTTTAGTTTTAAAAGTATTAGATGGCTCTATCCCTTCCAGCGTTGCATCCTGCAACATCCATCTTTTCTTGAGTTGGTTCCACTGAAACTCAGGCTTACCCTTCATGCCTTTATGTAATGGCATCTTATGGCCTCCTAGGTTCTGAGAGCCTTCTTGAAAGGACTCTGAGCCTGTCATTACATCACCTGGTCTCAGCAGCTCTTTTAAACCATAGTGTTTGAATCTCCGATCCCTCACTCTTGTATTTTTCATGTCTACAAAGTCATTTCTTTATAAATAATAAGCTATTTTCCTCTAGATAACAAGTTTGGTTACCTACTTGGGATGAACATTGGCTCTCTTAAACTCTGTATTACCAGTAGGTTTTGTATGTTAAAGCAGTTCCTGGGAACATTAAACCTCGTAGACTTTCTCTTTTCATAGATTAGAGATTCAACTGGATGGGGTCTTGCCCGGTGGGCACTCTTCCTTTAATTCCAGTGCAGAGCAGGCCTCTCCTTAATGGTACTAATCTCTTTTAACAATCATATCCTCTTCTTCAGCATATGCCTGGAGTACAGCATTAATCTTCATAGTGCTATTTTTTTTCTCTACAAATTGTATTTGGTATTCTTTTTGCCCACTTGTTCATTTTCACTGTAGATGTGCATCAGAGTGACCGATAATAATAGTGACAGAGACTAATCACCATACCATCTTGAAATGGCTTCCACCAAAGAAATAATTCTTTCATATTTAGCCCTGGGCAAGTTCTTAGGGCATGAGCAAAAGGCAGTCACATTATTTACAAAACATTAGGACTGTCCTTCAGTCAATCTGCTAATATCATTTGATTCTGAAATTTTATGAGCCAGACCACTACTGTATGCATTACCCTAGTACCACCGTCCTCCTCCGTTACTGAATAAAGAATACAACTGCTATTCCAGTTCTCAGTTCCAGAGTTTTTATCTTAGTTCAGTTTACTTAATGGGTTTTTATAGTTTTTCTTATTAAACCATGTGTGTAATTTTCTCTTTGAATCTGTATATGGAAGTTGCTGTTCTTTTACATTGGATGGTTTAAATGACTTTCAATGTTTTTTCTATTTAATAGATATTTTCTCAAGGTCTCATTTGATTGTTTATATGGGTTGATGCTGTTTTATAGAAAACATTTTAATTTAACTGGAAATCATGCTAGGTGTCTTGGTTTGTCTCTAAAGCTCAGAGAGTTTATTAGAGTATGTCTAGGCTCTAATACCACCTTCTGAATTACTCTTAAGTCATCTAACAGAATATGAGTGATTCTGATGTCACCTAGCATGGGAGTGACTTTAATGTTACTTAACCTAGGTACGAGTGACTCCAAGGTCACCTGATACAAATGGAGTGTTTCTGAAATTACCTAGAATTTCAGTCCCTCTGCTATTTGACATGAATGAGACCATTTGATCTAAGGCAGATTTATCTTCATCTTTAGAAAATCATCTTCCAAATTTCTGTCTTTCAACCTACTTTTTAATATCCTCTGAACTATCTAGGTTGGAACTGGCCTTGATCTATTCTCCATAAATCTCATTCTTGCCTCTCTTTGTTTTCCTTTGAGATAGGACTTTAATTTGATTCTTGTTTCTTCCTATGTTTCAATAAATTTTCTAAAAATAGACATTTGTGAAGTCATCTTTTTTAATTATTAAAGGTTTTCATTAATGGCAATAGGGAGATGGCTGAGTGGATAAAATACTAGAGAAATAGATTGTAGATTTCTAGGGGCAATCTAAAAAAGTTGGAGGGCTTTGCAGCTCATCTCTAATCCAGAGTTCAGGAGATGGGGGTAGGGGATTGACAGAGCAAGCAAGTCGCTAGAGTAAACAAATTGGTGAGCTCTGAGTGTGCTGAGGGTTACTAAGTAAATATGATGTAAACTGATTGAGGAAGACCTCTGTTGTCAACTTCTGACCTTCACAGACATGCACACACATGTGTGGAGTCTCACACAGGTACACCCATACACACGGGAAAGTGCATACGTACATGTTCATACACCACAACCCCATACACATTCTTAATTTAAAAAAATCAAAAAATATCTTCTGAGTTGCTGTATTTTGATGTCTTTAAGTTTCATCAGACAATTTATGCATTCTTGTTTTATTATAGTTGGTTTTCTTGTTTGCTGTGTTGTGCAAAGATTGGGTCTATCACTATCTGTGTCTCCAGCCCTTGGTGTTCTTACAATCGAGGATTCCATCTGCCACAGGAGTTTGTGTGTCTTTCTTTTTTTAACCCTGCAGAGTTGGGGTTCATTTTTCACTTTGATCTCACTCTCTCTAGTGGGTATGGGAGTGTTCCTTTTTTTTGTGGCTAAGTCAGTCCTGCAGGTGAGAGCCCGCTGTTAAGTCAGTGAATCAACTCTCTGGTCTCCATGCACTTTTCCTGCACATCAAGGGCCTTTCTCATCTCTAGCTTTGAAGTTTTTTTCCTAACTGTCTAGTTTTTAGTGACTGGTTCAGGCCTTCCTACAATCTCTCTTCCTGCTCATTAGCCTCATGCTGGTTGTTTCCATCTTTAGGCCTCACTGTTGTGCAGTTTCTTACAGATGCTAGTAGTAGCTGTTTGCTGAGAAAATCAGGTATCTAAGAAAGTGGGTTGGAGAGCAAATATGTTGCCTTCTGGTATCTCTATGTATTTATGCTCATGTCTATCTATGTCTGTCTACCTGTATATTTATATATGCTTGTATCAACTCTTTTTCTCTCTCTCTTTCTGTATCTCTACCATCCCTTCTTCCTAACTCTCTACTGCTTCTTTTCCATGTACTTTATGTGATATATTTACATCGAGGAGTGAAGAGTTGTAGCTAGGAGACATGCCTATGTTCCAGGTGGGGAGAAATAGAAGTTAGCAAACACACTGGATATATTTCATAGTTGGCCTCATTTAAGGATTTCTGAGGTAGTCCCACGTGATGTTTTCATTCAGGTCATTAGTTCTCTCATGTTTTTAATCTGGTTACATTAATATTCATAACAAGACCAAAGTTATAATAGTAAGGTGAATTGATATAGGCAGGTAGTTAGACTCTGCCTTAACATTCACAGCAAGGAGAAAAGATTGGGTGAGCTTCACATTAAACTCTTTGGAAATACATTTAATATGTTAGAGGAGACCCAATCATATTACAAGAGCATATTTATGTACAGTACCTTAACAGTGAGACACAGTCATGTTCTAAAGGAGACTTCTCTAACACTGGGAAAACAAGGGGAAGAAAATGAGAGAGCAACATTGTTTCTGCTTTCAATGAGATCTGTAGGCCTCTTATTTTGAAAACTAAAGCCAATGATGTCTGTGAGAAGTTTTGAAGGCTTTAAGACTGTTGCATGAAGTATTAGAAACCCCTTCATATTAATTACAAACTGTAGATGTTTAATACACTAACACACATTTATATAACTCATTTGTAATGAGTTGTGTGAAAAATGATTATTTTGTAGGTTGAAAATGGTTAAATGTTGGCAATTTGATGGGATTCAACCCAAAGCTGAAACAATTATATGAGTGTGGGTTTTGTGCCCCTAATTTTCCTTTTCTAAGTAAAATTCCAACTAGATTTAAAACCATGAATTATATAAAGGCTTCTATTTAAGTTAGGTTGCACAGAAAGTTGTTAATGAGTAAAAAAAAAAATCAATTTTAAGAAAATGCTGTTTGTATAGTGGAGACAGCAGTGAACAAAGTTTGGAATACAGTGGGGAGTCCATAGAGCCCTGCCTGAGGAGACTGTTCCCAGTGAAAACAGGACAGGGGAATGCAGAGTCTCCAGCTAAAACCAAATACATGGGCTGTTGTAAATATCTGCTGCGTTTCTACTATGAATAAGGTGGACAGTTCAGAGTTGGTGCTTTACAATTTCATAATCTTGCAGCTAACACAACTGGCTTATCTAACCTAATCATCATGATAGACTCACTGGTGTGCTTGTGAAAAGGCTTGTTTGAATGGACAGTTTTAAAGAGACCAGTCACTTGGCTTCCTTCTGGGGCCATAACCACAGGACATATTGTAGGCCACATGACCAGGTTGCCAAAGGGAGGAGGTCTACAAGGTTACACCTCAATATTATGCAAAGAGCTTTCACTGGGTACCATCTTTCCTAAGGTTTTCTTTGCTGTCATGCTGGCAACTAAGTCTCTTTGTCATGAGAACACTTGGAGGGCACTGCAAATCTAACCAGTAGAATTTCAGCAGCCTGTATCCTGAGGTTTCTCTTTCTTTCCCATCCTAGTGTATTTATTTGGGTTCTTATCTGAGCTTCAGTCCTTTGCCTATAATATAATTAACAATTTGTTTTATTTCTTTTCTCCTGTACGGAGAAGAATAGGAAATGATTGATTGGTGCGTGTGGACTCACGGTGCTGAGAGAGACTGATTGATTTGTGTGTGTTTATCCGTGGCACTGAGATTCCTTTCGTTTTGATTGGTATGTGTGGACCTGTACCACTGGGAGTTCTTGTTGAGACTGGCATGTTGATTGGCATGTGTGGATTCTGGCACTGAGCGTGAAGACCCTCATACTTGGGAGACCCTTCCTCAAGTCTCCGGAAATCTCGACCACCCAAAGATCACAAGAAACCATACCTGGATGCAATCAGCAGAGGCTTTATTAGGGAAAATAGCCAGCAGTCAAAACTACAAGCTCTTTAGCTCCAAGAGAAAGGTTTCGGCCCCGAGTGGTGGGTTAAAGGGTCTTTTATAGCATGGGGTGGGGAAAGGAAGGCATTTTCGCACGCTTACACATGATTGGTTGTTTTACAAATTTTGAACATAGCACTGGGAAGACCAAGGGAGGGGTAACCAAGAACAGTGGAACATTTCAGAGAATCTAGCCCAAATGATCTAGAGTCATGTGAAAATCACTCTGCACACTCATTCTTCTCAAAAATGTGTTTTTTACCATGCTAGTGTGTCCTATCCTGCCATTTACCAACTATTTCAGATTAACTATCTTTGCTTCTTCCTGCTATAGCCCCACCTAGGTGGCTGCATCTTTTATCTGTGGTCAGGAATGTGTCTTCCTGTCTTGGGCCTCTCCCACCCATAGGTGGGAGAGGCTTGAGGAATGTAATCCAGCAAGTATCCTTCACCTGGAATGTGAAGGCCTGAAATCTTATTTTCAGTTCCGAGTTCTGTAAGGCGAAAAATCTACACATATTTCATAAAATGGCCTTTATAATTTTTCACTCTACAAGCAGATCTAATTGGAAATGAATTAATAGATTGGCGCATGTGTATCTGTGGCACTGAGAGTATATTCTCCTTGGTGTGCATGGGCCTGAGCCACACTGAGTGTGTGCTGAAAGGAACTGAGTGCTTGGCATGTGTGACACTGAGTATAGGCCAAGAGCTTCCAGGAGCAGATTCAGGTTGTCCCAGATACATGAGCATTCCATTGCTAAAAGAGATTGATGAAGAGTTTGTGGCTATGGAACAGAATAAAAGCATAAGCCAAGAAGGTTTTCAAATTCATTTGTTGGAACCTTGAGTGGGACAGTTACAGTAAAGTGGAGCACCCTTTATTGCAGACTCAGATGGTATCTAATGACATTTATGTTCTGGGCTAGTGGAACTCGTGGTCTGCAGAGTTAATACATTCCAACAGGTTTCACCTGATAGTCATAAGGATGCTAAATCAGACACTGAAGTGAGCAAGGTGTGCCTTTAGGAAGCTGAAGACAGTGCAAGATAACCAGGCTTTGGATCCACGTACTCCAGCTCTCTACAATCAGGAAGTTCTAATCAGTCGTTCAGCCTTGTAGAGACACTAATAAAGTTTTGGCTTTTGTTTTCCTGGGGACTTGAGCTCACATTAGCTTTTGCAAAATCTGATAAAGGTTAAATACATGATAGAGTGATCTGAAAGTTGAACATTCACAAATGACAAATCCTAAAATTTGTTACAAAAGCACTTTATTTTTCCATCTGTTTTCAGATTGATGTTACTTGTTTTCTTCAACATTTCTGAGTACTGAGTATATGCTTTGAGGACAGTAGGACCTTGCAGACCTGCTGGACATGGGTCTTCCTGTTTGTCAAGTTCTTTCTGAGACATGATGAAGTAGCCAGTGATGGGCTGTTTAGGAATGCTTCTGGTTTTTGTTAGCTGACAGAGTATAATCAGATCTCTCAAACTCTGTGACTCAGTTTTCATACTTGTTTCAGAGGGGAGTTTCCCCTAAGGACTCCAGAGAGTCCTTTTCATGGTTCTGAAGGTATTAATTCCCTCTCACTGGTCTCATTTCTTATGTAGCTTTTGTGTGCTTGTTATTAAATACTGATTTGGTCTCTTTTTAAGATATAATCTTACTATGTAGTCTGGTTGGTTTGTGGTTCACTGTGTATTCCAGGTTGGACTTGAATCTGTGGCACTCCTCCTTGCTCTGCCTCCTGTGAACCATAGCTGAGATGACAGACACGGTCCACTATTCTTGGCCAAAGGTTGGTTTTTGAGGGGGAGTGCATCTCTGGAGCTGTACATCTGTCTGAAGGGTGTGTGAGGTGGAGTGCCTCCTCATTTCAGCATGAAGTGGACCAGAAGGAATGCTTAGACTTCCATGTCTACAAACATGTTTTTTAAAGATCAGATTAGGGCCTTTGCATGGTTACAGTCAGCAGTCAGAGTCTCCGCAGTCTTGTTTAGGTTATTCAGAATATGCTCTCTTTGAAAACGTTCCATATATAATTTTTATCCTAAGATCAACATTAAAGAAACAGTCTTGTGCTGATCATATGGCACAGTGTATAAGGTGCCAAATCTGATGACCTGAGTTCAATCCTCAGGACCCACATGGTGGAAAGAAAGTAGTCCTTTGACTATCACTTGCATCTTGAGGCATGCACATGCTTGTGTAAAGAAAATAAATAAATCAATAAATGAAACTTAAAGATGGTAAAAGAACAATCTTGGCTCTGCTACTATTTGTGGCTCCCCAGGATGTGTCTTTATGTGGAAGTTGAAGGGCCTTATTTATCATTTGTAGTCTTTTTTAGGTATATTAAATTTTACTATTCACTAAATTATCTAATTTCTTTTGAACTTTGAGTAATTTTCACATTAGCAAAGTTAGTCAATAATCCCCTCTTAGGTTTTGATCCTTTTACATATCTCTATTCAATGGGGCCACGGTGGGAATGAGACTCTTGGTCATGGTGACTTGCTCAGCTGGGTCATGGCTGGCTCTGCTAGCTTGCTTGAGTTGGCGGCCTCCGAGGTTGGAAGTATAGAGAGGTCGTCTGCAGGAGGTTAGAAGGCGGCTCAGGGCTCTGTAGTTGAAGACCTTCTCACAGTTCCCCACAGCGGGCCCCAAAGAAGAGAGATAGTCCATGGTCTTAAAATATGGTCTTAAGATCTATATCGTCATGGTGGAAAATGGATGAAGCTATACCCTGTATTCTCAGGGTAGGCCTGAGATTAAATACCTTTTGCAAGGAGGAGGGTCTGGGGAGGAATGCTTAATTGGCTATGCCCTCTGGCCTTTAGGTATCGCATGAATATGGAGATGTCTTGAGTCTCTGGGGCCTGTAGCCATGCCCTCTACTTGTGCTATGTGATCAATGGCCTCAAACTTCTCTTTGGGAGGGGTTGTAGAGGGCTGTGGCTTTGTGAAAGCAACCAAGGGTCCCAGGAACAAAGTCAAACTCCTACCTTCCCTGAGGGTCTCCGAGGTACAAAGCCAGCTCAACTGGGTACCCAGCTGCCTCTCATAGCCCACCGCCCCACAGAGAAGTACTCCAGGTGTTTGCCAGACAGGAAAGGAAGATGAACCTGTAATTTCACCAAGGATTATCTGATATTCCTCAGGTCAGGCTCTCCAGATAAGGTCAGGCAGAGAGGAGGAAACTGCTTAGAAAGGGCTCCATTTAGTGTTGAACTAGGGGCAGTTGTCCAGACACGGCAGACTATGGCTTCAATAGCAGGATCTTGCAACAGTCTGCACCTCACAGTTGATAGGCAGAGTCTACACCTCAAAGTGAACAGATCAGGAATGTATATCTATCCATGCGATCTTTTCCTCCTGGTTTTACAGGGCCTTGGATCTCTGTAGGGTACTTGTCAGAATTCTGTCTCCTACACTCCATTTCCAGATACCAATTTTAATGAAGTCTTAGATTCAGTATTTGGAATGACAGCCCCAGTGATTCTCATGTAGTTGGCTTCAAAGCACACATTTTGAGATTCGCCTAGATAAAGAATGAGCATCAGGCTGCTAGAAAGATTGGTAGGCAATTTTAAATCTTATTTATGAAAAGCCTTCCTCTGAGAATGGTAAGCATACTTCTTTCTTGTGCAAAATAGGAATGAATTTATGAGTTTTATGGAAACCAGGTGACATTCTGGCTGTGGGCTTGTCTCTCTAGTCAGGCAAAACTTGTGCTTTTCATTTGAAACCCCCTGCCAGAGGTTGTGAAGAGGGTAGAAACAGAGAGCACAGTCTTCAGAGCTTGTCGGAGTTGAAAGTGGAGCATTTAACCCTTTTATGTTGGCTTCTGTGTTGTGGGTAGAAGCTTTAGACTAAAACAGATTAAGCTGGACCTTAAAAAATATGGAAACATTTTCTGTTTCTGTTGTAGCTTGTATTAAATAGTTAACATTTAAAAATGATGATGTGGATGAGGAAGCTTCCAAAGGATGAGCTGGTTGAACGTCCTAGCTGATTGTTACACTGATTCGTTTTCAATGTAATTATTGCCATACAGGGTGAAAAATTTGGACCCTTCGCTGGGGAGAAGCGAATGCCTGAAGATTTGGATGAAAATATGGACTATCGACTGATGTGGGAGGTAAGGGTGCCCTATTACACATGAGGAGTGTGCTCCTCTTTGTATGATACTGAGGGTGTAAAGGCCATTGAGTGAGTGCTGGCCCCAGTTCCAGATTAAGTACTGAAAAATCCTAAAAAAAAAAAAAATTAATAAAAAATCCTGTTTTTAAAAATTTATTTTTTTTTAAATTGTGTGTGTGTGTGTGTGTGTGTGTGTGTGTGAGTGTGTAGATATGACTGAAGGTGGATATTGAGTCCGGAAGAGGGTGTTAAATCCTCCTGCCGACCTGTGGTAGAGCAGCCTTGGCATTTTGTTGTGGAGCCGTCTTTCCTGACCAGGAATGTCTTCATTTTGCAGTTCAGCATTAAAGATATTAGACTGATGAAATAGTCTGCTATGCAATTCTTTGAGAACTCTGAAATTTAAATATTGTCATCAGAAATGATATTTTTTTGTGTTTAAGGTTTGGATTTCAAAGTAAACTTTCGATTGAATTAAATATTGGATTTTTGTAAATGAAATTGTGCTTAACTTTTAGCCTTTATTTCTTTATTGTGGTTCTAATCAGATAAAAGTAATTTTGTATTAGTTGTTGGACCCAAACTTTAGTTAACCTGTACTTATCCTTAGGATGTACATGTTAATAATTAAGATGTGGTAAACCGTCTTACCGTACGAAGTCTTCTGTGGGATTATTTATCATACAAATTTCACATTCTAGTTTTAATTTCTTTGGTGGCCTCTAGTTGTTCAGAGAGTGGCCTGAGGATCAGGACAAGGGAATCAGAGTCTTGGAGACATTTGAAAGTGCTATTTGAAGAACCTAGAAGTGCCGGGCAGTGGTGGCGCATGCCTTTAATTCCAGCACTTGGGAGGCAGAGGCAGGTGGATTTCTGAGTTCGAGGCTAGCCTGGTCTACAGAGTGAGTTCCAGGACAGCCAGGGCTACACAGAGAAACCCTGTCTCGAAAAACCAAAACCAAAACCAAAACAAAAACAACAACAACAAAAAGAACCTAGAAGCAAGAATTTTATGAGTTGGGCAAGAGATGAGGCATGTGTATATGGTTTGAAAGTCTTAAGATAGAAAATGTGCTTTTGTTTTGTATTGGTTTACTTTTGTGACAGGATCTCATGCATCTAAGGCTGGCTGAGAACATATTAAAAGAGATTTATTTCAAGGTTCACATCATACAATCATGGGTTCTGAAATATGTAGACATGGTGGTTTGATGAGAATGTCCCCCATAGGCTCAGATGTTTGACTATTTGGCCCCTAGTGGGTGCCACTGTTTATGTAGGTTCCTTGCTAGAGAAAATATGTCATTTGGTGGTGGCTTTGAGGTTTTAAAAGCTATGCACCATTTCCAATCCACTGTCTTTGCACCCTGCTTACTGGCCCAGTGTACATGTCTGCCATTGCTGCCAACATTTCCTGCCATGGTGGACTCTTTTCCCTCTGAAACTTAAAGCCCTGCCAAACACTTTCTTCTGCAAATCACTTTGATCATGGTGTGATATCACAGCAATAGAAAAGGAACTAACACAGAGATGAGGTTCATAGGCTGGAAGCTGAAGGGTAATGCTGTAGTCTTTAGGTAGATCTGCTTTTGGAAACCTGAGATTCTTCTCTTAAAACAATGGCCCAATTAAGTGAAAGTTCCACTCCTTAAGTAATCTCTTTGACTTAAAGTGAACTTATTGCATAAAATGTCATGTTTAGTGTTTGGTTCATTCACTTAGTATGGCAGCTTAGCTGGCTGACATATAAATTTATCACAGCAAACAAAAACTGTAACATATATGCGTCCTACTGTTACTGACACTGTTGGTGAGGTGTGCAGTTAAATGAAAAAAATGATTCCAGAAGGTTTTTGCAACACAAGGGTGGGGAACAAAACCTAGCAACAACCTGCACTGTAATTCAAGTGGAAAATGTTATTGATACTGTCTTATTTTAGCATGCTGTTTTAATTGCTTATTTTTATGAATCTAAAATGTTTTTATGGCCTATAATTGTTTCTGCAGGGTCTTAATTTTCTCAGCAGTTCATTCTTTTGCCATAAGGTTTTCAGAAATTAAATGTGACAAATGAACTCCCTCCTCCCCCAGAAAACCCCCACAATATTTAACAAGTTCCTAATGGCTTTTGATATTTTTTGTCTGGAAGTTTTAGTGATGATACCAATGCAGTTTTAAGCAGATAGAGACTAATTTTACTCAGAAAAGAAATTTTTGAGAAACTAATGTAAGGGTCTATGATTGCAGAAGAATGATACCTTGGACTCAAGTAGTATATAAATGCAAAGAGTGTTTTATTCTGCAGAAGTCTGGCCTAGCATCCTGGGTCTCCCATTACCAAGACAGAGAGACAGCCAAGTGAGCTCGCAGGCCTGATTTAAAGCACATTAGGGGATTCCCAGGTAGGGGACCTTTATCTTACCCTATCTCTAGGGACATTCTATTACTGGGCAGTGGAGGTTGGAAGCTGATGTCGAAACTGTTGCTGAGGAAGTAGGTGAGGCAGTCTGGAAAGTGCTGCTGACCCATTGTCCTTGCCTTATGCCAGGTGGCTGGGCAGCTTCTGAGGCTTGAACTACTAGCCTGGACTTGTCCAGTCCTGAACTGTCAATTTGAAGCATGTCATGGAGTCAGCCTTGCCTTCTCACTAAGTGTGTGCCATGCTTCTGCATTACATATGGTATTTTGGCAGCTGATGGTTGGTTCCTATGGCCCTTCTTGTCTTTACTATTTTAGTTTTATACAGTAGCATGCCCACTGTTCTTACTCGGCTACTCACAACTCTATGTATTTTCATGCTTGGTGGTGTTAGAGTCACACGATGACTGTATATTATTTTTATTTTACTTTGTACTTAATACTTATGCTTCGAGTGAGTTACAGTTTGTAAGGCCAAAAGGATGAAGCTACCTCTTCCGAGCTTAGCCCTTGTCCTGGGAGGTTTGCTGTACTTAGTCCTCTCTATGCCCTTTCTTTCCCTCCTTTTTCTCCCTTCTCTCTTTATTATTATTAGTTTATTTTTTGACAGTTTTTGTTCCTCAACTCTCATTTATCCCCTTTCTAAAGGCATTCTTCCTTCTCCCTCCAAGTACTCCTTCAAGTTTCTTTGTTAAAGTTTGATCTGTTGTTATGTATTGTAATGCTAAATTGTATACTTCCAGGTATGGGCCTAGGACTGACTTCTCCAGTTTACAAGCTTTTGTTGTGCATACTCTGTTCCTTGATTTAAAACTATTGGTTAAATAACATTGGCTACAGCCAATTACTGGAGGGATTAGCAGTAGTGAACCTGGAGGGAGAAGGAAGAACTAGAGAGTGAGGAAGCTGCAATCAGCAGAGAGGAACCCTGAGGAAATGGCCTTGAGAAACAGCAAGTATGGGGTAGGTCGCTGAAGAGGCCTGAAGTTCGAGGAGTAGATTAGGTGTGATCGCCCAGTAATTGTCAAAACCAAATAAAATAACCATAGACTGAGTCTCATTTATTTGTAAGCGAGTCAGGGATAAGCTTGAATTGATTGTAATGCATACTTTCATATCTTTAACCATGGCTGCCTGTGAGGGAATGGGTCTTGGAACTATGCACTGAAGAAGAAATAGCTAACCAGTGGCCATATCACTCTCACAATGACTTCTCTCACCTGAAAGCTCTCACCAACTCTTAGTTAATCCTAGATAGGCATGAGCCCATGAGCCTTTCCCCTATATGTCACTGAATTTTGATGGGCTGTCTTGTGCAGACTCTATGCACTATAGCTGCTGTGAATACATGACTGCCCCAGCATTGACATGCTCCTAAGGCCTGTTTCCCATTGGCTACATTCTTTCTGCCCCTTTTTCCCAGTATGCCTTGGGAACTGATTTACATATCCCATTTAAGGCCAAACATTCTGCTGTCATTTCTTTTTAGCTGTCTCTAACAGCCACAAATCTCTGCTGATTCATTAAAGTTTGATTTAACACTAATGGAAATTTCTTAAACTGCCAGCAAAGCAACGTCTGTCACTATAAAGGCTAACAGGTGGAAGGAAGCTGCCAGTACAATTCCAGCATTGTTTGCTGTTTTTTGCAACCAAGATGGATGTGTCTTTATCAGCAGGCTCTTTTAAGGGCCCATGGGACTTTCTGTCTTTCAACTCCTGTAGAGGTATCCCACACTTAACACTGGGATTAATAACACATTGCTTCTGAGATTGGCATTATGTATGTATGAATGCTACCTCTATTCAAACTCCCCCTCACCTTTCCCCTTTCCTCCTTCTCCTCCTTCTCCTCTCCTCTCCTCTCCTCTCTTCCTCTCCCTTCCCCTCCCCTCCCTTTTCTTCCCTCCACTCCACTCCCCTTCCCTACCTTCCCCTCTCTTCTTTTCTTCCCTTCTCTTCTTTTGTCTTTTCTTCCTTTCCCTTCTCTTTCCTCCTTACCCCTCCCATCCCTTGCTCTTCCTTCTCATGTATTCTCCCCTCCTCGCTTTCTTCTCTCTCATCTGGTATTCATTTGTTATCAGCTGGTTTCTGCTTTGTCCAGTTGTGCTGTTGGCAGAAATAAGAAAGTTTGTCAGTGGTTGGTTTTCTGAGGGAATATTAAAAAACAAAATAAGCAAACAAACAAAAACACAAACAGAGAACACCTTTTAAACTGTATAGATTTCCTACTCTCCCTGGTCTAATCCTGTCCATTATTATGGTACATAAGCTGCTTCATAGCCTGCAATTATACTTGGTAAACCCTTTTACTCATTTAATGTTGGCAATACCAGGATCCAGAAAGAGCAGAGAGAAAGGAGAATGACTAGCCTCCCAATTGGGTCTTTCCTGGAACCTTTAAGTATTTTCAAAGGGAGACAAGAAGAATACCTTGTTCTGGGGCTCAAATCAACCAGTTATTGAAAATATGTCTAATATGCCCTTTCTCTCCATCGTTTATAGCCATGCTGTTCCTAGATGACTCATCCTACTTAGACTGTAGCTATTCCATATGAGCCAGGAGCATAGTATCTGGAAATGATGTTCTAACAAGACAGGATGAGGCACAGTTCTTTCTCAGTTCATATTTGTATTGTGTTTATGGTGAAATTGATTTTCATAGACAAGACAGGAACTCCTGATGGCCATTTTACATCAAAACTTTGGAGGCATTAGTCATTGTGCCTACTGATACATATCAGCTTCTGACTATGGACAGTACTCAAAGGAATCTTGTGAGCTATTGGGAATGTTGCCATTGCTGGGAGCTCTTCCTCCCTCTGATAATACACCTTAGGATATAAGAGGCCCACTGTTTCTGCGCATTTCATAGAATGTCAGTATTTTCATGTATTGGCCACCAGGATTTGAACTTCTGTTTCTCCGTAATGCTTTCTGATGACTTCAGTTTTTTACTCCGATTCTGTTTTCCACTTCTTTCCTGGGGTATCCAGGCATTGCCATATACCAGGTGGGGAAGGATATATCAAAGTCAGGAACTGGTGGGTTAGCCAGGATCCCAAGATTTCAGTGTTATAGCTTTTTCAGAGGACAGTCAGTGAAACAGCTCTCTCAGATGGTATTCAACAAAACAGCTTGTATTCTTTATTCAGGGTGTAAAAGGACTATATGAACCTTGGAAAGTGGGAAGGGGTTCCTCTTAGGGTGAAATTTCATTGGCTGAGGCTTAAGATACAGAGGATACCTCATTTGCTTGGAGAAGCATTCGAGGAAGTTGAAACCTGTAATTTCACCAAGGATTTTTGTGCCATTCCTCAAGTAGAGTGTGGGAGTTGAGCTCCCCAAGATAAGATAAAGAAGAGGAAGCCCTGCTGGGAAAGGGAGTCCTCCATTTTGGTCTAAGTTCAGGGGAACTGCTGGGACTTGAAAGACTATGACCTCTAAATAGCAGGATTTCCCACATTATTTTAAAGTGAAATACAATCTTCAGGAGAATGTTGCATTGCTTAGGCTTTAGGCCAGCCATGTGATCTGAGCTTGGAGCCAGTGTATGGACCACAGATGTTTCCCATGAACAATTTGGTGGTATGTGCCCAGTTGTCTGTAGTGTAGTCGTCTCTCCACTTAATTAGGAGTTTCCTTTGCCAGGGGGTTTAGAGCTAGAACTACATTTCCTTCCACTTTATTTTCTTAGACTCATCTTCAAGACTAAAATACATCCATGTGCTATTGCCAAAGCTCTCAGTAATGCTTTGTTTTTAAACCTTCATCATTCAATCCTATGATACTTTCTCAGATATTTCACATCACAGCTCAGTTACCTCTCTCTAGCACATACCTTGACACAGTTTTGCATTTACTGGGCACTTTTTTGACCATTTGTAGAAGTTTCGAAAGTAGGCACAGTAGTATTCCCTATGTGAATCTTTTATATAGATCTGCTCTGCTGGCTATGGGTTTCCCCTTCCTTTCCTAAAACTACAATTGGTCCTGCCTGTAGGAATTTTGTGTCATAATTATTTTGTTGTGTCAAACGTGTTCTTAAAACTTGATACTTGGTTCTAACTTTTCCGGGAGCACCATTTCCTCTAAAGCTTCGCATCTGTGCTGAGATGACAGAGGTCTCAGTGTGTCCCTCTCTTCTCTCTGTCCCATGCTCACTGTGCTCATGTTTGCCCTTCATCCTTTGAACAACTCACAATGCAATTGAGTATCCAATAGTGACCCCATATGCACAGAGCAGATGTCATGTACAGGTCAGTAACTTTGGGTGGTCTGTCCCTCTTGGGAAGGACCCATTGTAGATAATTAAGAACTCATGTTCAGATTCTCTAAGAATCAAGTAAAAACTGGATTTAAGTAAAATATCCAAAATCTAGTGTTATTAATAGGAAAAAAAAATATCTCTTACTTAGATTCAGATCAATTTTTTTTTGTAATTTCTTAAGCTCAATGCCATTGGGATTGCCAGAATCGTTAATCATTACCGCCCACTAGATTCCCACATATGATAAGATACAGCGTGTTAAACTGCTGTAATTGTACTCAGTTTAGTCTGCAGAAAAGAGTAAATGTTATTATTACTATTACGATTATATTATTATATATTATTATGTAAATGTTTTCAAAATATTCCTGTTTAAATATTTGAGGTTTATAGATGTTTTTGTGCAGATTATAGATTTGAGAATAATGGTGCTCACTGGTGATGTGAGCCCCATGCTGTAACTGATGGCTTTTCAAAAAGCTATTGATAGCAGTTATTGTAGACTGCCTTTGTATTCTAATCCTCTGGTCAGCACATCTCTTCACACTGGGGTGGTCCATACTTGCTAACTTTTCTCTGTCACTGATTCTACTCCATCAAGAACACTCAGGAGCCATATGAAGAGGAAAATTTCTACATTATTGCGGGTGGCTGGGGGGGGGGGATGATGGCACTTGAGCGTGAGTCTCTGTTGTGTTGTGGGGTCCCGCGTGTTGCTTGTCTTACCCCAGGCGGCTCCAGGGAGGCGCTGTGCGGGGGGGGGGGGGGGGGGGAAGCAGAAGTGCGCACGCGTGGGGGAAGTCGTCTGATTTGTCCCATCAGGGTCGCAGTTAGAGGCCTGCGCCCAGCCAAGAACCAAGCCATCCTTTCATGGCCCCACACAGTATTAATGAGTGGGTAATAACTCTTAAGTTTATGTGTCTCCAGAAAATTTATACAGAGTATGTGACTGAGACCCCAGACAAGAGTAGGAACACTATAGTGTTTCTTACATCCTGATATTAGAACCACTTGTGGTAAGAATTAGGTCGTGTTTTCAACCATCTCCTTGGATCAGTCCTAGGCTATGACTGGATGGATGGCAGCTGGAGAAGGGAGAGAGGTTTAGTGTTGTGCACTCCACTCTTCAGGACCTCCGATAGATAAAGCCAGATCCTTGGCTATGCCTCAGAAAAGAATTTCAAGACAGGAGGAAGCACCGGAGAGTTTATCAAGATAAGGGAGTACCATAAAGTAGACTGATGCTTGGGCATTCAGAAAGAGGACATTCTTATGTGCCTCCATAGTGGCTATGTGGATTTTAAAGTTATTTTGTTTAAAGGATGAGGTTTGCAACCAGGTTTACAGATTAATTAAACAAGTTTTAAAAATTATGTAAAACAAAATCAACCAACCAAACTAACAAATACCCCCCCCCCCAAAAAAAAATTGAGACAAATGGGTTTACTTGCTTGGAAGAACAATGGAGAAAATCATTCTTAACAAAAGTTCTGTTGTGCATGAAATGGCTTGGTGGTTTTATGAGGTACTTTGATTACCTTTATGGATGAGAGAAGATGCCAATACTGTTAGATGCAAGGCCACACACATTCTGTCTCTGTGTAAGCGAGCATAGTTGATTTTAATGTCTCTGAGGTGTGTGTTGGAAGGTACACTATCCCCTTTTATCAGCTATGCTAAGATTTTCGACTTGTACCTGTCCCACCTCAATTTTCCCTGTATGTTTCTATAGAGGGTTGAAGATGTAATGACAAATCAGATTGCAAGGTTTCTTCAGCTGGAGAAAAAGTAATAAGGAGATTAAGCTAGAGAATTGTGCAGTCTGATGCATGCCTCAGGAAGTGACTGCCTCTGAAACAGGCAGTGGTGAGGTAAGAGCAGCACTATCCTGAGTGTGGTGAGGGAGCCGTATCCTGATGCTTGCTGTCCAGTACGGATTTTCTCGTGCTTAGGATTTGGGTCTTGGTGACAGAGTCAGTGAGATGTGATTGGAAGTAACCAATATCCAGAGGGCTTGATTGCTGCTGCTGTGTTGAAAGATAAGAATCAAGAGTGGACTTTGCAATGTTCATTCTGAGTGTTATTGGGTATAGTGTGGTTGTGATCCTTAGTGATGATTTTTAGCTTGAAAGGACCTGAATAATGCTGAAGGCAAGCTTGTCAGGGTTGTTTAGATTAGGTTAACCTCTGGACATGCCTCTGAAAAATTATGTTGACTGTTAATCAGGGGTGGGAAGACTCAGTCTAATAGAAAGTGACACTTAATTCATGGAAAGGACAGTGAAAAAAGTCATTTCTTTGTTTCCTGACAGTAGACACAATGTAACCACTTGTCTCAGGCTCATACTGATGTCACTTTCACAACCATGATGGTCTAGATAGAACCTTGAACTATGAGCCAAACAAAAGCAACAAAACGGTTGTTTTTTGGCAACAAACGGTTGTTTTTGGCAGGAAATTTGATCATAGCAATAGGACAAATAACCAAAACAGTGATACATTTAATGAAAGGGGCACTTGGACAAAGATGGGATGACAACCTGAAGAGACATCTTGTTTTGTTTTCTAGCTATGGTCTTTTCACAATATATACTAAAACATAAATATACTTGAATAAATGTTTATTTCATAGTCAATATCTAATAGAGACATTGAATAAATATATAATCTGTTCTTTTAACTTAGCATTCTTAGAAAATATGTGATTTGGCAGTTAAAAAAAAACAACTTATTGATTGCCTGTGTTGTAGACATCCTTGTTTTCTTTTCATGAAGAGAAGATTGAACTGGAACTCAGTCTGTAAAGATGCTCCCTGGTTGGATATTGAAGTAGACATTTTATTTGTATGTTTTTTTTTTCTTTCATGGTTGTTTTCTGCTGGTTACAGCTGCTCTGCTGTTGGGAACTTGATTCAGTACCACTTTTCCAATATGTTTTAGTTTTTGCAAAAAAAAAAAATGTTTTCAACTGTTTGAAATCTTTTATTTTTTATTGTTTATAGAAATCCTTTTAGGTGTTTGGAGCAAAGAAGGTTTTTTATGAAATGCTTTTCTTTTGCAGATGGTAACATTTTTAGGTTCCAAATGGAACCACTTATTGGAGACATTAGTGGAAAAAATACCACCTATGAAGCCTTGAAATGCTAGAACCAGTGACACAAATGTTTTCATGTAGGGCATCCTTCTTGACTCTGGTTTTTTAGCTGGAAAGGCAAGCCAGGGAATGTTAGTTCCTTTTGGAAGGATTAGACTGAGGGCTGTCCTTTGTCAACTTTTCCACATTGGCTCCTACCTAAGTATATCAGCCAACTCCTGGCCATTCAGCCAAACGTAAAATAGAATTGAAATAAGCAAAACGGATTTCTTTATTTGAGGAGTACACCTGTGATCATTGTAGGCTAGTCCCGACTTAAAGCATGGCAGGATTTTATCTGACAGATGCAGTTGTTCACAATTATAATCAACTTCAACTTGTTGAATAATAAAGTCCATGATATGAAAGAAGACACTCAGTTGTTGATCCTGTTGCAGGGATGTTTGGTAACCAGCTCCAGCTCAGGGATGAAGTTCAGTTTTTACCAATTACATTTTTTCTTTGGTAATGGCGTAGTCTCCCTGATGACGGATACCATGGAGAATTTTATGTTCATGTTCTTATAGTACATGACACACGATTTATCTGAGTAATTTCCTAAACACATTAAGGCATTACGGTAATAATTTAGTTAACTCCATAAGAAAAGCTCTTGAAAAAGCACTTCAGATCCTTAAAAAGTCCTCTGACAGATGAATGTTTGCATTTATGGAAGTAAGCACTTCAGCAGTGTAGTAAAATTGAGAGATTCGTATCAGTTTTTGTGTTTATTACAGAAGTAAAAACAAAACACTTTAATGAAATTAATGGCTACCAGATTTTCTAAAAGTTTTTTAGATTTCTAGTTATATACTACAAAAAGCATAGGCTTTCAAAGAGCATGGTGCTAGGGAGGATATATTCA
This sequence comes from Arvicanthis niloticus, assembly GCF_011762505.2. Lineage (NCBI taxonomy): Eukaryota > Metazoa > Chordata > Mammalia > Rodentia > Muridae > Arvicanthis > Arvicanthis niloticus. The sequence goes on from NW_023046154.1 coordinate 68,371, forward strand.
TTAGCTTTGTTCTCACATTCATTATTTTTATATTTTATATTACTTTAATAAAACACCCAGCCAGAGAAGCTTGTAGAAGGAAGGTTCTATTTGAGCTTATGGTTGCAGCACCATCGTGCAACAAAGCTTTTCTATTGCTTTGATAAAATAAAACAACAAAATCAAAGGAAGGGTGCATTTGAGTTTATGAAACCAGATGAGGTAAGATATGACAAGATTCCATCCCCATCATAGCAGCAAGCATGCCAGCAAACAGTCATAGTAGCTGGCAACAGTCAGGCAAGGTGGCTGGAGCAACAAGCTGAGATCTCTCACATCTTAAAACTTTTAGCATTGAGAGAGAGAGAGAGAGAGAGAGAGAGAGAGAGAGAGAGAGAGAGAGAGAGAGAGAGAACACTAGCAGTGGCATGACTCTAAGCTCTCAGTGCTCACCTTCAGTGACCTACCTCTCCAAAAAGGATGCAGAATCCAAGCCTCCCCAAACAGCTCCACATATTCAAGACCGACTATTCCAATTGCAGAGGCTATGGGAAACAATCAGTGCGGCAGTTCTACCCCAGCAAGTACTGAAAACAGCCCACTTCATAGCAACAGAGGTTTATCTGGAGGATTTTAAACTCAAGACTATGAATGCTATTGCTTTGGTCTTTGGTGAGGAAATGGCTGGTGTCAACATTATCATAGGATCAATTGTATGTGTCAGTGGTCATGCCTTGAGACAGTAGCAGAGAACAGGGAAGGCTAGGAAGCCAGGCTTTCTGCTTTTTTAACAATTTTCTTGTAGTAACTTTGGATAGCAATACAATTATGAGAAAGTCATATGTAAATTATCTTCTTAGTTTTTTAAAAAAGCCTACATTTGTGTATATGTGTGTGTATGTATGTTTGTGTGTGTATGTATGTTTGTGTGTGTATGTATTTTTGTGTGTGTATGTTTGTGTGTGTGAGTGTGTATGTATGTGTATGTATGTTTGTGTATGTGGGTGTGTGTGTGTGGGGGGAGAGTGGATAGGATATGTATAGTTTAAAGGACAACTTGAAGAAGTAGGTTTTCTCCTACCATGTAGGTCCCAGGGATGGAACTCAGCTAATTATACTTGGAGACTGTAATTGCAGCCTTTTCCACCAATGCCCCAATTCTCAAATAATGACCCAAAGGCTTTTGATGTATGAATAAATGCCTAGGCCATAAGCTTGGGTTTGTTCTCCAACTAGCTGTACCTAAATCACTTTCTAGCGTAACTTGTATTACTAACCTAAAAATATCTTTTTAGACTTTAAAACATTTTCTTTAATCCTAAACAACTTAACCTTAACTGTGAGATTATAACTATTTAGTCTTTAACCCCATTAGAGAACTGAGAAGGAATAAATATTACCAGAGTATGCAGGAAGTGCAGAGCTAGCAGCTTCCAAAATAATACAAATGACAGAGGTTGATGGCGCCTGGACAGTCAGTCACCAAGGGCTCTCTGAATCTTTGGAGCATCATCTTCAGCCATCGGCCCAGAATATTTAACACATTTTTTTTTTGAAGCAGGAACTATGAAGGAGTTGCCTAACGTGTCTTTGTAAAGCTCGGCAGTCAACTTCCCTGCATCCCGTTTGTCCAGTTTGTACAGAATCCTGTCAAGAGTTGAAGAAAGGGCAGTTCCTTGCCGAGTCACTAGCTTGCCACATGGAAGCGACTCCGTATGGAGGTTCTTCAGTGCTCATCGTCTTCTCTTTAGTAGAATGGGTGCTGCCTAGAAAAAGTCTTCTAGTAATAAAACATCTTTAAATGACATATTCTGTAGATCTGAGGTTCTGGAGGCCATCTGTCTATGTACAGTAGATCTGAGGTTCTGGAGGCCATCTGTCTATGTACAGTAGATCTGAGGTTCTGAAGGCCATCTGTCTATGTACAGTGTTCTGAATTGCTTGTTTTTAGCTATCTACTATCTGCTTAACTGGGAAAACATCTATAGGAAGCTAAATGACGCTTCTTTCTGTAATTAACTAAACTACAATCTAACACGACCATAAGTTTGATTGACTTTACTATTAACTTGCATTTCTTATTTATCTTAAACAGTTTACAAAAGCAGCTTTCAAAAGGACTAGAATTTATCTTTGCATTTCAAAGAATTATATAGGTACAGTATCTTAAACAAGGGTTGAAACACACACACACACACACACACACACACACACACACACATATTGTACCAAAATATAACTTAAATTTCTATCTATATACAAAGTCCATACAAATGTAAAATATTTGGGTTGTTGATGTTCTTTGGTCTAAAAGTATATTCAATAATCTACTCTTTTATCTCATATTCTTATATTCCCCTTTTTCTTTTCATCACCTCCCCCCCCCTTTCTCCTAACATTAGACAGGAGAGAAACGATAGAAAAAAAAGAGAAAAA
>NW_023046155.1:0-70629 GCF_011762505.2 Arvicanthis niloticus
TGCTCTCCGCGCGGCGTTTCGCAAAGGACTCCAGCGATCTACTTTTGCAGTCGCCTCGGACTGTCCATGTGTTTACTTGCCCAGCCCGAGGACTCGATGTCTAGGCTCCTGTGAAATGCAACTGAGCAGCCAAAGTACTTTGAGAACACGGGGCGGCATAAACACCAAAACTTTTTTGTGGAAGGAAAATGCAATAAGCAAGCTCGCCGTTTTTCGATGCGGCGTGGAGTGAGTGTGTGTCGCGCGTGTCCGCACTGGAGGCACACGCTCGTGTGTGTACATGGGGTGTGTTTTTCGGTACGCAGGGAGAAAATGCTTGCCAACCACCGGAAACCTCCTGGAATTTATTAGAAAATAATGGATTATTAAAAGGAGGCAGGCGAGGAGCGGATCTCCCCTTGAGTTGCAAGCCGATCTGCTGCCGGCTCAGTTTGTTGGGATTCTATTTGTTGATAGGTGTCTGATGGTATTCTGATAACACCCCCTCTTTTCTCCCCTCGATCTTTACAGTTTTTTTAAGGAAACAAAAAACACCCCAAAAATCTCTCCCCCCTTTTTTCACCCCGTGGGGATCGCTGTTTTCATCCATGTGCTTGCGTCTCCCCCGCGTTCCACTTAAACTATTTTAATCCTAGGACCCAAGGAGGAGGCTGATAGGGGGGTGGATTAAAAAAAAAAGTTCTTCCAAAATAGTGTGCCCCGGGAGCAGGATGGGGGATTTCGCAGCCCCCGCTGCTGCCGCGAATGGTAGTAGTATCTGCATCAACAGCAGCCTGAGCAGCAGCCTCGGCGGGGCCGGGATCGGCGTGAATACTCCCAATAGCACTCCGGTTGCTCCGAGTGGCAGTCACCCCGCTACCGGCGGCTGCGGAGGCTCCGGGGGCCCCGGCGGCAGCTCGGCGGCCGTCCCCAAGCACAGCACGGTAGTCGAGCGGCTCCGCCAGCGCATCGAGGGCTGCCGGCGGCACCACGTCAACTGCGAGAACAGGTATCAGCAGGCTCAGGTGGAGCAGCTGGAGCTGGAGCGCCGGGACACCGTGAGCCTCTATCAGAGGACCCTGGAGCAGAGAGCCAAGAAATCGGGCGCCGGCACCGGCAAGCAGCAGCATCCGAGTAAAGCCCAGCAAGATGCGGAGGCTGCCTCAGCCGAGCAGAGGAACCATACGCTGATCATGGTAAGGGCTCACTGGGGTGCGCGTTGGGGTCGGGGGCGTGGAGTTTCTGGCTTGGGGGCTGTGAGGGTCTGATTTGCACTGGGGGTGAGGTAGGATGGAGTCGAAGGGTTAACGTCAACTTTTCTCTGGGTAAACGCTGTCGTCGCCGCCGCTACCTGTTAATCTGTCAGGGTTGTCAGATTTGGGGAGGAGGAAGGATGAGAGGGAGAGAAGCCAGTCACGACTCCAAGGGGAGGAGGGAGCTTTAGTGCCAGAGTGAGGTGCAGGAAAAGTTTCCCCCTCCTTGTCTTAGAAATCGATTCGAATGAGAGTGCACCCAGGAGTAGAAACCACGCTGCTCCTCTCCGCGCCCCGCCTTCACCTTTCGCTGTACCATCGCGCCTCCCCAGATAGGTCCCCTTTCGCCCACCCCTCTCATCACATCCGCCGGGTGCAGGGAGAAATTGATGCTGTCGCACATTCTGAGTAGGCGCCAGGCCCTGAACCCTTAGGAGGGAAAGGAAGAGTCCCCGACTTCCTCTCCTTTGGGCTTGGGAAAGTCTGAGAGTTTTGTGAATGAACTTTGAAGTGGGTGAGATGCGAGTGAGGATGGCTGCGCGCGCGTACTCGTGGGGGGCGCGCGCGGATGCGGGGCGCGCGAGCGCTGCGCTCGTCGCTCTAGACCCGCGGCTGTGGCAGGGCAGGTGGGGCAGATGCGAGGGGTCGAGGGAGACGCGGCTCGGGGGGGAGCCAGAACTGTGTCCTGACCCTGCCTCAAGGTTTAGGATTGCCCCCTAGCCTCTTCTTCAACTTGCCCCCACCTCGCACTCCACCAACTTTCCTGCGTCGGGCATCGAGTCGAGGAGTGGAGGAAAGCAGGGAGGAGAAAGGCTTTAAATGGCCGGGTGGGTGGGTTCGCGGGAGGATGCGCAGCCAATGGCTTAAGTGCTAGGGGGAGGAAGGGGCCGATCCCACCCCTAACCCCGAGGGTGGAATCCTTTCTCTTATCTCCTCTCCAGGGTTCTCTAGCTTTCTTCCCTGGGAGAGGAGGAGGGGGAGGCCGGAAGCTCGGGAAAGGTGTCTGCACTCCCTCCCCCACCTTGTCGCTAGGTTCGGGGCCCCGGTAATAGCCTTCTCCACGGAGCGCGCCCGCTTTCCCACCGTGCCTTCACCGGCTGCACGGAGCCCGGTGCCGGCCGCCCTCTCCGAGTGCTTTCTGTTGCGACGCGCACGTTCCGGATCTTGGAGCGCCAGGGGTGGTGCCAGTGTCGCCGGGTGCTCCGGAGGGCGGGCGGTGACAAAGAGTCGGTGTGGGGGAGGGGAGGCCTCAGAGCTGGCTCGCTCCCACCCCCCACCCCGCACGTGAAGAGGAACAATTTGTTTATCTTGGGCTTCAAGAATCCTTCTCCTCTCTGCTCTCCTTGGCCCCTCCTTTCTGCCCTCCCTCCTCAGTGCGCTCCAGCCCAGTCCCGCCGGCAGCGCCCTCCTCCTTCCCTCCTCTCCCTCCTGTGCGTCCCTCTCCACCCCCACCCCCCCCTCCCGGGCCCTCTTTCCCCTCCCTTTTGGAACTCGGCCGTGGGGGAGGGAGCGGGAGGCGCTTTGTCCGCTTGGCGGCCCTGCGCAGCCCGGGGGACCGCCCAGCGCCTCCGGCCCTGCCCCCTCCGCCGCCCCAGGCCACCAGCGCGGTGGGAGGAAGAACCCGGGTCCCAGAGTCTTCTCGGGAGCTTCTCTCTTAAAAACAGGAAGCTCTAAACCACGCACACACTGGCTTTTCCTGATTGTATCCTGAGCTGAGACGAGACCGGGGTCTTGACTGTAGCTGGGGGAACCAAGGTGGCATCGGTGTCCCTCGCAGTCTCCTAGTCCCCCTCCCTGCCCTCCCTCTCGGTCATGGAAGATAGCGAACCTGAGGCTGGAGTAGAATAAGCCAGGCATCGAGGATACCATCCTTGCCCACCCCCTCAACCCCGTTTAATGTTCGCACACCTCTGTTCCCAATTGCATCAAAATGGACTTTTTGCGTGAGGTCCAAAATTCCCGTCTTCTGACACAGTTTACGACCTTTGGGGATGGATGGGGGATGGGGGGTGGAGTGGTGAACGACCGTGGAACAAAAGCCACTGCCTTTTTTTAAGAGACTTGGTTGGGAGGCGAGAGGAGTAGAGTCAGGGACCAGAAAGTTTTGTCTCTGGGCTTAACCACCCTTAAATGGTGGAAGGAAGACGGGGGTGGGGTGGGGGGGGGGGGGGTGGGGGCGCCACTGTGCTAAAACACTCGCAGGTACAGCCAGACTATTCTGAGATTACCTAGGAGGGATCTCTCCCAAGCCAGTGGTTAAATTCAAAATGAAAATACAAAGCTTATTTGAATAGATGAAGACAACAACTATAAATTTCTCAACGAATCTTACTTCAGCAAGTTAATAACAAACTTGAAAAAAGACTGCTTGAAGACCAATTTTTTCTATCAGTTCCCAATAATTTACCTTACTGACTTAAAGAAATAAACCAAACCCGTGTGCAAAACAGTGTATTTTAGTTTCTGCCGAATCACAGGCACCTCACAGATGCCAACTTGAAGTCTGTGTGACGTTTCAATCCTAAGCAAAGACTTGTGTGTAGAGTGTGTGTACAGAGACAGAAATTAACGTCGTAACCATCCTTTATGGGTTACATTTTCCTGGAAAAATAATTAGTTTCAGAATTCACATCCACCTCTGAGATGGAAGAATACTTTAAGCTTATCCTATGTATGAGATAAAAAAAATCTTCAAGATGGGTTACTAAGAAAATGCTCCTCTTCATTTTCTTGAATTGACTGGATTATAGTGGTACTCTGGTGGGGCACAGAGCGATTACATTTAGTTCTCAGATTGGACTCACTATTTGGGAAGCCCTAAAGAAAAACGGTGATCAGCCACAGCCAAACAAGTCATGATAAAAATAAAATTGAATAGGATTCTTTTCTGTTTTATTGCTATTGTTTACCTTCTTAGGACCAATATGTCCAAAGTACTAAATATCGATTGGTTCCTTCTGCCTGGCTTGGGTTAAGAGGACAATGTAACGAGGGCGTTGCTTCTCTGGATTTGCTTTTCTGTCTTACACGTTTACAAGCATAGACATGAAAGACAGACAACACAAACTAGCAAGCCAAAAGCAAAGGGAGGTGGGGAGCAAGTAATCTTGCCTGGTGCCTTTTTAAGGCTTTTTCGTGGGTTCTCTGTAGGCTGGTGCATAGAGCAGGCAGCACTCCTAGATCTGAGCGTCTATTACTTAGGTGACAGGTCCTTTCTACATAGGTAGAAATCCAACATAGGCCATCACCGTTTTATTTTTACAGAAGGCTTCCCACCACCACCACCCACCCCACCCCACCCGTCCCCAAAGACCCCTTGATGAGAACTATTGACTTCATGAATTTAAGAATCTCAATGGAGAAATTGTTTTTTCTAAGATCTTTTTTCTGGTAGCAAAATATGTTCATTCCAGCACTTGGAACAGGTTCTGGGTCCAGTGTTAAGATACGTTTTGCTTTTCAAGCCCAAGCCTGATTGACTTGACCAGGATGCCATCATTTAGAGACATCAAGAAGCACATCAGTGTGGTTTTGACATCTCAAAATGGCTGTAGTCGTACTCACCCTGGAGAACTGTGCTGTTCATGGCTTTTCCCTGTCACCATCCCAACAATTTATAGACAGTTTGCAGAGTGTGTAAATCTCTGAAACCCATGCTCTGAAAAGTTTATCTCATAAAATTCATTCGATTATATACGTATTAATCACTGAATATTGGATGTAACTGCACCCCATCAAAAAATGTACCTATCCATCCTTGGTTTAGATCCAGGAAATGCCAACATACTAGCCTACTACTGAACTCTTTCCTCAGTGAATCCTGTTAGCCTTTTAAATTTTTATTTTATGGTGACCTTTGCCTGGACTCACTCTATCTGCCTGCCATCATGGGGAAGAGGGATGGTCTTTGCTGCTTTCCCATCACCTGACTCAGTGAACCTGTGAACTTATTTCTCTGTCCTTAACAATATGATGTTCTTCTCTTTAGATCTCAGAACGTGTTGTTTTCAAGCAACAATACATATGATCCTGTTTTATCCTTTGGTCATGATACATTTTATTTAGTATGGAGTGGCCAGCAGTCAGCCAGCAAAGTAGAAATCCAGTTAATCATTAATCATAATCTACAAAGTGAAATTCAGGCTGAGTCCCTTCCCAGGTAAAGCTGACTCCCAAGGAGTTAGCAATTTTTGATACTCCTCTTCCTGTCCTTTTAGAATCATATGGATATATATATATATATGATTTTCTGGCATATAGTAAGAAAGGAAGGAGCATTTTCTGGTCAGTGTTTGGTTTCTGTAGGAGCGATACGGATCATGGGCTGTAAAGTTTGCTTACGTTGAGTTACTTTCTACCTAAGCCTGTGAGACCCACAGCTCACTGTTAGGTTTCCCAACAGGGCCTTTTATTTGCTTGAGATAAGAATGCTTGTGAGCAAGCATTCCCTTGCGATCCTGTGCCCCCTCCCCAGGATCTAGTACAAGAAACAGTTTTGCGTGGTACATAGTAATTCTTGGATGCTTTGAGAATGCTCCTTGAGAGATTTCCTGCGGGTGATGAGCATTCTGTTCGTTTTCCAATAGTTCTTTGCTCTACTCTGCCCCAGAGCTTACGATGGCCAAAACCTGCCTTTTAAAACGTTATCTACCACAGAGAACTGTGGAGTCAGCCAGACATCCAACTCTTACAGAGGACCAGATTGCAAACCCACCCACCAGGTTCCCCAGCATCTGCCGGGAGTCTCCAACAACTTTACCTGTTGCCGAGTTGTCGAGTTGTCCAGTTGTCGGAGAGCTCCTGATGGGGGCTTAAAGCGTGGCTACCTGCTCTCATTTTCCTTCTCTGCCCTGCTGCTCTGGCCTTTTCCTCTTTCTTTCTCTCACTCTTTAGCACCCTCTTCACAAACCGGGATGAAGGAATTAGCAGAGGAAAAATTAATCCAGGTGCTTCTGGCACTCATAACTAAAGAGACAATCGGATAAGACATCATTTTGGGTTAGCGTGGATTTAATGTTATACACATTGTTTACTCTTTTTTTAGCACAAATAATATGGCATGAACTGAATTTTAAACTGTATTTATTGCATAGCACTGGTACACAGTCTATGTAGTACTTCATAGAAGTTAAATTTTTAATGTTATTTTAATTTGCATGACAATGTATAGTCTTCATAGGTTTCCATTGTTGTTGTAGCTTATTAAGGGGATAGTAGATTGCTATTAAATCAGTATAGTCTTTCATGTTAACCACTTACCTTCAGGCACTATATATTCCCTTCCCATGATGCTTTAAGAAGAATGATATATTTTACTCCTCTGTTACTTCAAACTCATTTGACATTAGGATTTGAAGGAGGGAAAAGCTGATTTACGGTGGTTGTTGGTAAAGGTTTGTTGTTGTTGCTTTTTGTTTTTTTGAGAAGGGTTCCTCTGTGTAGCCCTGGCTGTCCTGAAACTCCCTTTGTAAACCAGGCTGGCCTGGGACTTATATCTGCCTGCCTCTGCCTCTGCCTCCCAAGTGCTGGGATTAGAGGCCTGTTGCCACCACCCCTGGTGCTGATAAAGTTGAAGTCTTTCCAAATTAAGTTTTTGTTAAGAAAACAGCATGTATCTCAAACAGACAAATCCAAAAGTTAATTTTTCAGGTTTGTGGCACAGGAATACAGCTTTGGGGAATGGCTATTGCCGATAAGTGGCTTGTTTTCCTGCACATCATTTGTTTTTGTTTAAAACTAAGGTTTCGAGGAAAAGTGAAATAAGATTGGGTAGAGCACTCATGAAACGTCGTTGGGGGCTTACTGCTTAACAGATACTTAGAAATCAGAATTCTGTTTAGCAGGGGCAAAGAAGGGAAACACATTTTGTTTTTATTTTTTTCAGGAAGGCTATCTGGTTGTTCTGTCTGACAACTGCTAGATAAGTTTTTGAGTCCCTTTCTCTGAGAAAGAAACTATGTTCTGTTCCCCCGAGGGCCACGTGCACATAAGCAAAAGAAAAGGAAGGAACTGGTAGGCTCTTCGTTTGTTTGTTTTGAAGGCAAGCATACTGTTTTGGGGGAACTTAATAAAAACCACGAAAGCCTTGCAGTACTTCCTCCAAGTCAAGAAAAGTGATTCCTTAAGGATCTTTTAGGCACTGCCTTTAAATACTGTCAGACTTCCCATTGGGGGGGGGGGGGGGGGGCACCTCATGCTGGAATGGGATCTTTTAAAATACTAATAACTGACCTTCATCCTCTTCAGCATTTCCTTAACAACTAGAGAACACTTCAGTGAAATACTTAATTTTACACTAACAACTTCCAGGCTTTTCCTTCCTAACCCCTTAAACTCCTGTCCAGGTGGTTAGCATCTGGCTGTGTAAAGTTACTCGTATGGGAACCTTTTGGCCCTCAGCCACGTCAGCATTTGCTTCTGCTGAGGAAGAAGCCATTGGGATGTGCAATGTGTGCTTCCTCTGTCCACATCCTGACACTTCTTTCGCATCAAGGGAATGGGCTGGAGTGCTATGCTTGCGTTTGTGTAGGGCCAGGCTCTGACTGGAACAGATGACGCCCACTCTGGGAGGCAAACTATCCCTGTTATCCCCACAACGGTCAGTTTTCTGTCATTGATTGTCAGGTGCGGGGACTAGTCACTGGGAGACTGTGAATGAATCTGAAGGGGCTGGTACCTGGTAAGAGCTATAAGTATCTAGAGACAATGGAAAGGCTAAATGGAAGAGCTGAGCAAATTCCAGGATCAGGGAATGATAAACGTGGGGGTCTAGATGGAGGAGAAATGGTGGGTCTTGATCATTTGTACTTAACCACAGTGTGGTGTGGGTAGTTGTGGTGTGGGCAGTTGGAGGTTAGCACAAAAAGTTTGCTTTAAATAGTCTATCCTCTCCATACCTGACATTTTTGTTTGTCATACTTTATGGATGCTACATTTGTCTCCATGGTAGAAACCAGGCATTCTGACACATATCCAGCAAAGAACACCATCGTGGTTAGTTTTTTTTTGTTAATTTTTAACAAGGGCAGGATCCTTTTGGGGAGAGGGAATTGCAACCAAGAAATGCCTCATCAGATGGCCTATAGGCAAGCCTGTAGGCCATTTCTTGATAGATGATTGATAGGAAGGGCCCAGCCTATTGTGACAGCACCATTCCTGGGCAGTTGGGCCTGGGCTGTGTATAAAGCAGGCTGAGCAAGCCCAATGGAGGAAGTCAGTAAGCAGTGTTCCTCCATGGCCTTGGTTCAGGGTTCCTGCCTCCAGGTTCCTGCCTTGAGCTTCTGCCCTGGCTTCCCTTTATGATAGACTGTAACTTGTAAGCTGTAACATAGAAGAAAAGGATGGGGATGGCTTTTTGCCCCGTGGCTTTGCTCCATCGTTTCTCCAGGATTTGCCTGTTACTAAGAGTGAGAGAAGTCCTGGGACTTTGATGGATTGGAAAGTAGTGTGACATTTGGATTTCAGGTCTGTCCAAGCTCACTGGGGATGCAGTGGCTTTCCCTTCTTGGTTGTTGGCGCTGTCTTCTTGCCTGTCTCAAAAGCAAAGAGTGTATCTTTCTCACGACTCAGGGCATGGTGGTTAGGGATCCAATGCACCAGTAGAGCAAGAGGTTGCTGTGCCCCTTAGCTGTGTTTCATGGAGGACTTTGGTTTTACGGTTACTTCCTGCCAGGGTGTACAATGCAAATAGAACGCCTCGAGGCTTAAGTTAGCCCAGTGCCCGCATAAGCTGATCAAATGAGTTGGTAGTGAACCACTGCTGTGTGTTGGACACTCTTGTAGTCTCTGGAAACTCTATGGTGAAGGGATACCCTTGTCCTCATTGCAACAGGATATAGCTGCATGCTTCACGCAGTTTCAAAAAGTGTGTTAGATATGTTCATATGGCAACAATGAGCTAACATTTAGGAAAGCCCCAAGGATGATACTTTGTAACTTCTAAATATTGATTTCTATAAGAAAGCCTCCTCCCTCCTTTTTATTCCTAAGGCAAAGTCGCGGATAACTTATGCTGGCCGGCGGCCACGCCCTCCGGCCACGTCCTGCTACAGTTCACATTTCTGTAGAGACTTTCCTGGCTTGTTGCACAAAACACGAGGGCATGATTGTCGGAAGTTGGACTTTGTTTTCCCTTTCTTTTCATTTTCTTTCTGATTGCGTGGGGCTTGTAGCCTCACGATCCTGACCTGCCGTCAGGGTTCCAGAGGAAATTAGACCAAAGGGGAGCACTTAGCTAGACGCCAGCAGGAAGGTGCAAGGGCTGGACACCACGGCAAGTGGAGACAGTAGGTAGAGCTGAGTGTGTAGTGCCGTGGACCATGGTAGGACTGAGGGGCTGTCATGAGAGGAAAGGATCAGAGGTGCTCTTGTAAACCTCAGGGCGTAAATTTAGGATCAGTGGTTAGCATTATTAGAAACCAGGTTTTGGTGTAAAACCAATTTTATGAAAATGGAAGCTGTTCTAAGGGAATGAGATGCAGTGGTGAGTGGCAGGGTTCCAGCAAGAGTTTTAGAATTGGCCGGTGCAGGGCCTGTCTCTGTTTTCATTCTTATGTCTTGGTGATTCTGAAAGGACCTACCTGTGATAGGAGAAGCTTGAATAAATTACCAAGTGAAAGTAAACAGTAAGAATGGCTTACTTGCCTCCTCTCAGTGTTTTTCACTAAACAGTTCAATCACCATGAGTTAGTCTATTTGTCTGGTCTTCCTGTCATCACCAGTTGTATGTAACTACTTATTGGATTTTTTCTTTTTTTTTTTCTTTTGGTTTTTCGAGACAGGGTTTTTCTGTATAGCCCTGGCTGTCCTGGAACTCACTCTGTAGACCAGGCTGGCTTCAAACTCAGAAATCCGCCTGCCTCTGCCTCCCAAGTGCTGGGATTAAAGGCGTGCGCCACCACCGCCCGGCTAGAATTTTTTACATAATTGAAATTATGTTGCATTATTATCCTAAAATAAACTTTTACCCCCATTTAAGTAGGTAGGTACTCTCTCTCTCTCTCTCTCTCTATATATATATATATATATATATGCATGCAAACATATATATGGGCTGGCAAGAGGGTTCAGTGGGTAACAGTGCTTTGCTGCTAAACATATCAACCTGAGTTTAATACCCAGGACTCATGTATGAGGAAAAGAGAACTGACTTCTACAAGTTCTTTAACTCTCCCCCACCCCCCCCCCCGAACCCCATGCACATACACTTATACACCAACAATAAATAAATGCAATTTAAAAACAAGAACCAAGAAAAACAAAGTCCCTTGTATTCTGGGCTTGCCTGCAACTTGCTAAGTAGCCAAGGAGAAGCTTGAACTTTGTATCCTCTTGCGTCCATCCCAAGCGCTGCTGCTATGGGCATGCATATGCTGTACATCAATGATCTGGTGTTGGGACTCGAACCCAGGGCTTCTCTACCAACTGAGCTCCATCCTCAGTCCTGTATGCTGTAGCCATCGGCCTCTCGTGGGACACCTAGAGCCTCACCTCTTTCTTTTTGACAATTATAAATGTTCTACAGTATGGTCTAAGAACCACCACTGGTAGACACTATGGCAGGCTTCTGCTTCTCCATCTTTGCTTGCTTGCTTGTTTCGTTGGTTTTTTTTTTTTTTTTTTTGTCTTGTTTTTGTTTTGAGGCGAGGTCGCACATCTCCTTCTTAGGTTTTGGCAATTAAATGCTGCAGCTCCTTTAACCACACAATCCTCATACAGATTTGAGGATTTCTGTAGCGAGGGTGGACTTTTCTGTGAATATAATGAGAGTAAGCGGGAAATAAGCAGCTGACAGAAGACTCTCTTAACCCGACATGACTTAATATGACTTATTACAGCACACTGTAGGACAAACGATAATTCTGTCTCTTTAAAAAAAATATAGTTTTAGGAGTGATGAGATCAACTCAGTGGGTACAAGCCATTTTGGCCAAGCCTGACTTCTTGAATTTGATCCCTAGGACCTATGTTAGGGGGAAGAGAACGGACTGACCCTAACAAAATAAATAAATGGAAGAGTAAATCAGAATATATATGTTTTTCAAAAGAAGTCACCTATAGTGTTGGTCTGTGCCCACAGCTCTGGGAGTTTTATGTCATGTTGTACTAAGGACTGAACCCAGGGCCTTCTGCATAAGAGTGACATGCTTTACCTCTGAGCTGCACCCTGAGTCCTTTTTAGGATATCAATGGGTTTTAAAGGTTGTGTCTTACATCAGTGATGTTCTTCCTTCTCTGTTGCTATAGACTGGAGGCTTTGACTGAGTGCATGGCCCTCTTGCCTTTCCTGGTGTTGCACTTCCTGGGCCTGTGTGAGGTGGTGTGCGGGGATGGGGTGGGAGGTGTTCAGTTGGTCAAGTAGTACCTGGAGTGTCTATAGCTGTGTGTTCAAGTGGCCGAAATCTCAGTTCTGTGAGATGCCACTTCCTCTGGGTTAAATTGCCCTGACTAATGCAGTCGTCTGAGTGATGTAGTAATAACCAGATGTTGACCGGCTGACTATGGGAAATGCTGGAGAATGGTTTTGCCTCCATAGTCCCCTCACAGAACTCACACCTCAATATGGTCAATCCAGAACTGTGGCTGTTTGAATTTGCCTCGGGCCGAGCAGCCTTCTCACGTGAGACAACTATACCCTGTGGTTTCACCATGGTGGGACTGTTCTTTGCTTCTGTGCTATCATGCCTTTGCTGGGCTGCAGGAGTCTCTCTTGGCAAGCTTGTCTGAGCAGCCCCATTTTCCAATAGAGCCATGTTCTCCCCGGGAGAAGACCTTGTCTGCCTGGCTTTCCCTGTAGGGAGGAGGCAGATCGGTTTCAACAGGAGCCAGGCTTGAGGTGCATGGCCTTGCTAGGCCTCCAATCCTGCTGCCTCCTGGCCTCGTGTACCTCTGACCTTGTGTGTGTCTATCTTTTTCATCTGCTCTGTCACCCTTTTGTTTGCGTCTTTGTCAAGGTGACACTGGGACCTAAACCCTGAACAGAACACAGTGTGGGTGGCACTCAGGTGACCAGAGAAATAAAGCAGAGGTGGTAAGGTAAATGGGGTAATTCTTTATATTTTTTCCCCAAGTAATGCCAGCAAACTAAGCGTTATACTCCAGTTTATAACTATGATGCCCATTTCAGCTATTTCTGTGTGTGCAGATTCCTGTGTGCTTGGGTATCTATGTGCACATATGTGTGCATCCATGTGGAGGCCAGAAGACAACCTCAAGTGCCATGCCTTGGGTGCAGTCTACTTTTCTGTTGTTACTTTGCTTTGGTTTTGAGACAGAATGTCTTACTAGCCAGGTACTCCCCAAGCATCCCCCAAGATATCTGGCCATCGAACCCCAAGAATCCACATAGCACTACAATTACAAGTGCACCATCCTGTGGTGGCTTTCTTTTTAAATTATTATTATTAAATGTGGGCTCCGGGAGATCAAACCCCTGTCCTGGTGTCTGCGAGACTAACTCACACAGTACCCGCTAAGCTATCTCCCCAAGTCCACTTAGCCACTTTTTGCCCCACAAAAGCCTCTGGCTAGATAATGCAACCCCATATTTAGTACAGATTGAGGGAAAGGCTTCCTTCTAACAATCACCCTATTTCTTTCATTTGAGTAGCTTACATGGTGAGAGCTGCTGTGGGCACAGAATAACAAAGTTTTCTCCTCACCTTGAACCTTGCACACCCAGTCTCGTAAACAGAGAGTCTTGGAGTTTCAGGCAGTAGCTATTTCAAGCTCTCTGCCTCTTCCTTACCGACTTAATTAACTACTTGTTCCCCTGGTGTGTGTCTTGTCATTTCTTCATCTGCTTTTGGTGTTTCTGGGTCTGTGTCTTTCTTGCACTGGAGTTTGTTTTCTTAAGGATGACTTTCACTGCATCCAAGGTACAGGGATGTCTTGCATTTGGCATGAAATATAGTCTTGGTCTTTGTATTGACTGTAGAGTACCCAAGTGTTTCCAATACTAGTTATTGTACAGCTGCTTAATGATAATAAAAACCATTTTCAAAGACAGCACAGCTTTGTTGTGATAAATATCTAACTTCTATCCCCTTTGAAAGCATTTTCTTCCATTTTTACAGGTCCAGGAATGACCTGCAAAAAAGACCACATGATAGAATTAAAAAAAAAAAAAAAGATAACTTAGAGAAAGCAGGTGCTTGAGAGATGTTTAATTTTTTTTATCACTTCTTAAAGGAAACTGTGTTTGAGGGACAAGGCTAATCTTAAGAGAATGGCCATAGAGAAAGTTCAGCAGGTCCAACTGGGCGTTAATGTTAACTTCTATGTAAATATATCTGATTTATGTCACTTTAACATATAGGCGGCTTTAGGGATATTGACTAAAGTAAATGAGGTGAAGTAATTTCGATTGTTTATTCTGAGTGTAGGTTTCAGAAGGTGTGAGTGGCAGAGGCTGGGTAGCTCCCGAGAGGGACCCACTCCTTTTCAGCCCTAATCTAACACTTTATCCTTGCCTCTTGCAGAGCAGAGTGTCTGACAGTGGGAGTGGAGGAGGCCTTTGCTAAGCTCCCAGGTGCTGTTTGTCTTCAATTAGCTCAGGCATTTCCCCACCTCAGGGTCGTGTGTGCAGATCTTTCTCTTCCAGATCTTTCTCTCCCAGTCGCATTTTGCAGTAGCCCTCTCCCCTCCAGATTCCTAGATGTTGGATAAACAGCTGCTTCTACAGAAGAGGCAACTTTCTCAGTTTAGAAGTTGTTATGGCTAAATGGCTGAAAATGTGTTGTGTAGTTTCACTAGGAATTTCTCAATGGTTTGCAGCTGCTATTGAGTGTTTTAAAAACCAACGTTCCTCTTCTTTAATGAAGCATGGAGAGAATTATTTCGGAGTTGCGTTTTGCGCTGCCTCCTCAGAACTTGCCAGAGGAATACTTGAGAACGTTGTTGGTCATCTCAAACATGAGCAGGAATAGTTTTTACATGAAAAAATCTATTTTTTTGGCCGATTTATCAGAATGGAATCTATCTGTAGTCCACAGTGGAGCTGATGGAAAGGTGATTTTTGATGGTGACAAAACAGGTCTTTTAGGTGCAGATCTGTTCAGCACCCAGGCTGTTGAAATCCAAGATATGTGTTGCTTTTCCCGAGTTTGATTCCGTTCTTAGATTTAAAAGAGGACTTTTCAGGGGCTTTTAGTAACTTTTAAATTCGTGGCTAAGATGAGAATTGGAACATTCTACAGTACTTAACAGTAGTTTAATGATAGTTTGTATTTGTCAGAATCCTGCTTTGCCCCTCCCCTGAGGCCCCAGTTGTCTGTATGAACTGGTTTGAGAGGCTGCACAGTTATCTGTCCTCTGGAGGGTCAAGGGATTGCAAATCTGAGAAGTTTCTGGGATTGGCTCCTGGGGTGGGGACTACTATATAAGGATGAGGAAAGGGGACTGGCTGCCTTTGATTCTCCAAGTACTTCTGTCATTCAGTTAGTCTATCAGCAGAGATAGTGGATGCTCGGGATAATTATTTATGGCCATTTTTTTTCCAACTGCACCTCGGCCCAGCGCAACGCAATGTGGCGCATACATCCCCTGTTTTCATCAACTTTGTGTAATCTATGAGTTTATGATACACCGAAGAGCAATAAATTTGAGGAGAGAGATAATTACCTCTGACAGACTTACAGAAATGAGGCCGCAAGAGGAAGCAACTAGAGGATTGCCTAAGAAAAGGCTCCAGTTACTTCACATGGGGAGAATGGTCCACACAAGAGACACTCACTTGTCGAGAGTCACAGCCTGGTGCGTTGCACAGGTGATAAAATGAAGTGACGACTTCTGTGATTCTCTTCTTCAAATCAGACATTTTTCATAGCTTAACAATATGGCCTTTTTAATTTTTAAAATGGAACTTTCTGGTGGAGGAATTCAAGGCGTTTAGTGTGGGAGGAAGCAATGGTGAATCCTTAGGCTGTGCACTGTGCCCTTTAACTTCTCATAATTCTGAATTATTTTTGAGGAAACTATTTAACAGCCACCTGACCTTAAAAATTAGTTTTCCTTTCCCTTTGGTGGCTCCTGTAGTTGGGGTGGTGGGCCTCAGGGGTATGAGTTGGGGAGTGGTTCACTTGACTTCCTCTTGTCCCTCTCTCAGTGTAGGGCTTCTTTACAAGGGGTAAATAGTCTCGACATCTATAAAGAAAGAGCCTCAGAGTGGAGTGGTTTACCCTACTATTGTACTTAATTTTCTAATTTCTGAATTAATAAGAAAGCATGGGATACGTAAGAGATTGGGCCTGGGAATATAGCGCAGCTGGCAGAGTGCATGCTTAACACGCGGGAAGCTCTGGTCTGGTTTTGAGCACTACATGAAACCTGCCATATTGGCACACACTTGTAGTTGGCACTTAGGAAGTACAGGCAGGGGAAACAGAAGTCCAGGATTATCATTGGCTATTTGCCGAGTTCCTGTCCATCCTGGGATATATGAGACTCCATCTCTAAAAGAAAATATGAGAAAACCACAAACGAGGGAGTTGGAGAGATGGCTGAGAGGTTAAGAGCGCTGGCTGCTTTTCCAGAAGACCCTGGTTCAAATCCCAGCACTGACATGACGACCCACAATCGTTTGTAACTCCAGTTTTAGGGAGTCCGATGCTATCTTCTGGATTCGGACACTGCATGCACTTGGTGATACATTCAGGCAAAGCACTCACACATAAAACAAAACAAAATCTAAGAGACAGAGACAGAGGGAGAAGTAGGGAGGGAGAGGGAGATTCCTCAAGGCAGAGAGTAAATGGTTTGGAATTTCAGTGTCTTTAGTTTGTTTTTTTATGATTCTTCTTTGCTGAGCCAAATCAAGCCTTTAACAATGGAGATGTCATGATCTTGAGAGGGGAGACCGAGAGGATCTAGCTAGAATATTCTGGGAGAGCATGTCTTATTTTTGAGGGGCTCCTTTGACGAGTTTAACTGAGGAAGAAAATGATTGCAGGGTGTTTATAGTCAGGCCAATCTGTCTTTGCCTATGGCAGCTCTCAGCAGCAGGGTCTCCACACAGTGACTAGAGAATTCTTTGAAGTGGGTACTCCCAGAGAAGAAAGGGAAGAGCCAAAAGGTTTGGGTCCCCCTATAAATTAAACTCATCGTCAACAGGGATCAGAGTGAGAAACTTTTAACTGTCCAGTTTTTCCTTCTGTCCACACACCCCCTTCCGCTCGCTTGCCTCCTCCATGCCCCGTGAATAAATATCAAGTAGGTTTGGTGTTCATTACTCTTTGACGTGAAAACAAAGGTGATTCATCAGGCTAACTCAGGAGGGACAGGAGATAACATTTTTCTCCCTGAGCACCAAGCTAGGTTACACTGAAGTGAATTCCCAGAAAAGCCGTAAAATAGTGAAATAATCGTAAGACAGATACTAACTAGGTCGACAGCTATACGGCGCACAGGACCTTGAAGTCAGGCCTCTGTGTTGTGG
Source organism: Arvicanthis niloticus (assembly GCF_011762505.2). Taxonomy (NCBI): domain Eukaryota; kingdom Metazoa; phylum Chordata; class Mammalia; order Rodentia; family Muridae; genus Arvicanthis; species Arvicanthis niloticus. The sequence continues at coordinate 16,666 of NW_023046155.1, forward strand.
CAAGACAATACTTCTGACCATATGGTATCATGGCAGGCTGGCTGTGGAAGTCGGTGGCTGCCTTTTGTTTGGGGAACTCTCCCAGCCATGGGTCTGTGGGAGCTCACAGTGACTTCCTGTCTCCCTGGCAGGCCGTGCTCTTGGCCCTGGGCCAGGCTTGCTGTACTACTGCAGTCCCGGGCCAGGCCCAGGAGCTTGCATTTGGTAAGCAAGCATTCATTGCTCCTGACTTTGGTCACTCAGCAAACCGTTTGTCCCACAAGTACAAACTGGACCCTTTTTTCATGGTAGCTCCGTGGCAACTATTACAAAGAGAGCATTTTTACATGCATACTAATTAATTAATAGATGTATAGAATCCCGGATACTCAATATTCCTGGTGAAAGTGAATTTTTTTTTTATTTTACTTTTAGCATTTTTCAGAGCTCTTTTCAAGTTGCCTCACCATTCCTAAGGCTCAACTAGCTAAAGAGAGACCCCCACCTATCCAGTTTTTACATAGGGCTAAAACAGGCCCTATGCTTAGCCTGGGTCTATTTTTTGAATGTGTGAAGCCAGCATGTGCGTGTGCATAAAAAGGCTGATTAACTCCACTTTTTTTCTGGAGAGGTCTCCTCTGCCACTGCGCTGGCTGTTCCCAAGGCCAGGGTTTCTCTGTCACCCTGAGTCCTGGATGTCTCTAATCTCTGTTGGTTATGGCCACTCATCCTGGCTCCTTTTTTTGCCCCCCAGATATGGAAATGATCCCCAAAAGAACACATGGATCTGGGAAAGGTTCTTTCACACACAGCAGAAGGCGAGACCAGCAAGGCTCACACTCCATGAGGGGAGGCTGGAGCCTGTGCTATTGTGCCCGTGAGGGAGAATATTTTTATTCCAGGAACTGAATGGAGGAAATAGAAGCCACTCACACTTGATCGAGGAACATCAAAAGCCACCATATTCTTGGTCTCTATGAGATTTCCATCCTTCTTTCATGTGTGTATATCTGTGTTTGCCTGTGTGTGTGCATGTGGAGACCAGAGGTGGCTGTTTGGTATCGTCCTCTGTTCTTCTTGTATCTTGAGGGAGGAATATTGATACAACAGTCTATCCAATCAGCCTGCTCCAGGAACTACCTGTCTCCACAGAGTGCCGTGTTTTTACATCCACCAAGATTTTACATGGGCACTGGGGATTTGAACTCAGGTTCTCATACTTTTGTGGCAATGGATTTACCCAGTAAGCCATTTCCTAGCCCCTAGGAAACCTTTTGATGTAGAATATCTATGAAGGTTGATTTGGTTATGATGGTGAGATAAATCTATTTTTTCTTCCTCATGAACAAATGTCATTTCAAAGCCAATTCTGCTGTCTCTTGTATGTATGTATGTATGTATGTATAATGTATGCATGTATGTATGCATGTATGTGTGTCCTACTAATGACTAATCAGAGATTTTTTATTTAAACATTGTGCTATGTTATGGGAATTGATTTTTTTTTCCTTTATCCTTTTCACTTTTGATTTTTGGCCTTGGTGGGGGGGGGGAGGAAATGTTTTTAAGTCCAGAGAATTAGTCTGCTTGGAAATCTTTTATAAGTGTATTTGTACTTGCTGTGTTAAGTCAGGGTTTAGGAACTTTTGTACCTTGCCCTGGAAGCTATTCAGAATATCCTGAGGCAAGAGTAGGGTCCTCTATTTTATTGACTTACTAGTTGGTTTGTACCAGTAACTTGTGTGTGAACCTCTCGTTGGTAATGCATCCATACAAAGTCCTTCCCTTGGGTCTCATGGGTCAGTAAAACAAGCTGAATGCTTTCCTTCTGTATCCTGGCCCTCCTTGTTCTACTGCGACCTTATCGCTTCTTGAGGGTGAGGTGCAAAGATGGCAAAAGGAATGAGTGAGGCATAAATCAGGCAGCCAGAAAGGACACATGGGAAAAAGTTGAAATTTCTATAGCCGAAGTACCCTGTTTCCTTGGAATTTCTAAGTATCTTTTTTAAACGTGTGTGTGTTTGTGTACATGCTTGCGTGTACATATGAGTGGGTACACACTATGGAATGCACATAGAGGTCAGAGGACAGCTTTCAAGAGCTGGTTCCTCTCCATCCACCATGTGTATTTTGGGACTCTATCTCAGGTCATCAGGCTTGGTGGCAACATGTCTTTCCTCACTGTCCTGCCCACCCATAAGTTTGTAAATATCCTTACAGTCATTTTATATTTTCAGAATGCTAGCAGATATTCTAGCTATGCAGTGCATTTGTGAGACAAATATAGCAAGACCCTGCTCACTTTCCAAGTCACCAAATAAGCAAGTGGCCAAACAACACTGGGGCTGTCTGCTCTGTCTGTGGTTTCACTGCTCCAGTTTGGGAAGAAGAAATCAGAATCTTGAAATCTAACCATGTTGTTTTTATAAACTGTTAAGAAATAGGATCTTTGGGGATTCTGAGGACAGATGAATTTTATGTATATAAAAAACCTTGTGCCCTAATGAGATTTGTATTGTAATTATTTAATACCTAGAGGACTCTTGGAGATGAACTGTGGGGGGTTCTCTGCATTATAGCTGGCAAGGCACTACAACCCCATCACTTTGTGCTTCTCTCGTTGTTGTCCCAAGCAGTCACAAAATGCCCTGTGGTTCAATTATATGTATCTTTTGGGGTGTGTGTAGTTATATAGCGTGTAGTTACCATCCTAAGGTGCCAAGGACATTAAGCCTGTATGATGGTTTAGTGGTCCGTGTTCATTACCTTGTGATTGACGGCACAAGTTCCTTTGGACAGCGTTACCACTTGGATAAGAGAATCCGTTTTAGGGCCGGGCAAAGTTTATCTACTAATTTTTAAGTTATACAGATTTTTATTATTTTTGAGACAGGATCTCTTTCTATAACTTAGGCTGGCCTCCAGTTCAAAATCCCTCTGTCCCAGCCTCCTGAGTGCTGAGGCATGTCTGGCCTGTCAACATGTTTTTGACAGTTGGTGCTAACACTTTGATGTGAGCTCATTGATAAAATAGAAAGCAATTGGTGGCCAGCTTTATTCTAGAAACCCCAGACTTCCAAAGTTTTCAGTGAAAGAGGAGTGTGTGCAGTTATGTCTGCAAAGTCACATACTTATAAACCTAAATGGAGGCGGGGCATGGAGGTGTACACCTTTAATCCCAGCACTGGGAGGCTGAGGGAGGAGGCTCTCTTTGCATTTGAGGCCAGCCTGGTCTATAAGGAGAGTTTCAGGACAGCCAGGGCTATTACACAGGGAAACCCTGTCTTGAAAAACCAAACTAAACCAAACCAAACCAAATAAAGCAAAACCCTAAATGGATACCAAGAACAATTCAAGAAAATATGGAGGAAATACGTGTGAGCTAGGTATACCTGGTCATGTTGGATGAAAGAACAGAGAACCGATGTTTCTGGGGGTGTTTGTACAGCGTTGAAGGCTTCAGCTGCCTGCTCCCAGGGCGCTGAGGAGGGTTGTCTTGCAGACTCTGCCTTCTTCCAATGCCATTAAAGTGGTCACCAGCTCTCACCAGCGGTTGCTTCTGAGTACTGTTCAAACAACCCTGACATGGGTCCCTTGTTGGATCATTATCTGTTCTCCTATTTAATCTTTCTCTAATAACCGCGCCAAGCCCAGAGTTTTCAGGTGATCGCAGGCGAAGTTAGGAGAGGCGTCTTTCTCCCTCTTGACTGCTCAGCGGCCAAGAGCTGTGGTTACCTGTGCATTACTTTCTTGCCTCATTTCTCAGTATTTTGAGGGACCAGGTTTGTGCGGAAGTGAAGGGACACATGGAAACCTATGTCAATGCATTTTGTAAGGACCCTCTTTTTCCATTCTTTCCCACATCTCTCTTTCTTAGCTCTGTACTTACAGGAGAGCTGGAAAAGGAAATCTCTCTTTCTTTGACATTCCTTTGTTTGTTTGTTTGTTTGTTTGTTTGCATATTTTATGTGTGACTGTCTTGCTGGCATGCATGTCTGTGCACCACGTGCAGGCATGGTGCCCACGGAAGTCAGAAGAGGGCATCAGATCCCTCTGGAACGGAGTTACAGATGTATGCGAAACACCATGTAGGTGCTGGGAATCGAAGTGGACCCTGGGCAAGAAAGAGCAAACAATGCTTTAATCACAGAGCCCTCTCTCCAGCCCCTTCTTTGCCATTCTTCAGCTCCATATTTCCGAGGCATGCTTGTCAATGCCGGGCCCATCTTGAATGGCAGAGTGAAGTTAGGCATGATGCCACACACCTTTAAATCCAGCACTTGGAAGGCAGAGGCAGAAGGTTCTCTGAGAGTTTGAGGCTAGCCTGAGCTACATAGTAAGTTCCAATATAGCCAGGGGTATGTAGAGAGACCCTGTTGCAACAAACAAACAAATAAGACTCAAAACAAAACAACAATAATAAAAGCTGCAGAGTTGCAGGCAGGCTTGACAACATTATATGGCCCCACCCTGGCACCTCCCTATGGTAAACAAGGTCTGAGTGCCCAGTTGACCCCAGTTCCTTTGGAGAGATGTTACTTTTCTTACTAGGAGAGGCATGTGGGAATGATGACATCATGATGTCCCAGATAGAAATTGAAGTGAACTGCGGAGATAGCTCAGTCAGGAGAGACCTTGCCTTGCAAAGATTTGAGGTCAAGCGCCAGAGCCCAGGTTTTAAAAGAAGTCAGTCATGATAGATGTGATGGCACACATCATAAATCCCAGCACCGGGGCGGAAGACACAGGCAGGTCCTTGGCTCACACTAGCCAGCCAGCCTCGCCTTCACAAGTTCCAAGCCAGTGTCTCAATAAACAAGGCTCCTGGCAACTGAGTTTTATCCTCTTCTCTCTGCATGTACACCTGCACTTGGTACACACAGGCACACACACACACGCACATGCACACGCACACGCACATGTCCCTGCTCCACACATGACAAGAGACAACATTCCTGATTTTACAGGGGTGAGGGATACAAGGAATATGTACTCTGAGGAAGGCCAGTGGTGGATGGCCAGCCCTTTCCATCTCAACCTCACAGTCTCCGTTACAAATGTTCTTATGCCACTATCAGCATCAACACTCACAGGTGTCCCTGTACGTGAGAGCGGAGATGGCTTAGGGGGACCAGATGGCTGCAGAGGTGAGAGCTATACAAGAATAGAAGAGAAAGGTGGTGGTGAAAGAAATCAAAACAAAGAATGCTTGCAGACATTGGGGTATTGACTATTCATTAGTGAGAATTGATTTTTTTTTTTTGCAATGAGGAGAGAAAGTGGTTCCCCCTGCCCCCCCAACACACACATACTTTTCTTAAAGACAGCTTGTGAAAACTCCTTTAAGGGGGTCGTTTGGTGGTTCTGCATAAATCCCAGGCACCCTGCGCCTCTGCAGGTGCTTCATTAGGAGGCAGCTTTGGTACCTACAAAGCTGGAACCCCACTTGAGGCAGAGTACCTACCTTCTGCTTCTTGCTTTTCTCACCCATCCTTCTGAGGTTTGTGGACTGTGTGCTCTCTTTACACTCAGCCTGCATGGTCTCAGAGGAGGTCTCTTCTCTAGGTTTCCCAGTGCAAATCACCAGACCAGTGCCTTCCTCTGATAGCTGTGTTAATCTGTGTCACACACACAGAATTTCTGATGATCACCTATAAACAACGTTCCCACTGTCAAAGCTGGTGTGGTCCTCACTGCCGCCCGGGAGGGGCAGTTCAGTAAAAGGAAGTGTTATACAGGGAGCCAGGAACTCAGGTTTACTTTAGATCTGTCACTCACACCATGTGACTATGACCCAGTCACCTAATTTCTGAAGACCTGACTTGATGTGATTGATCTGTCAGACCACTTTACAGTAAGTAAGAAATAGACTCATGGGCAGAGAGTGCTTGCCTAACGTGCACAGACCTCTGAGTGAATGGTTGCGAGCCCATCACTCTAGATCGAGATGGAGTAGGATCAAAAGTTCAAAGCCATTCTTGGCTACATAGGGAGTTCTAGGCCAGCTCTAGGGCCTGAGTTACATAAGGCCCTGTGTAGAGGAAAAACAAACCCCAAACTCAATTTATGAAATGCAAGTTTTCAGTACTGTAGATCCAGGCCATACTGCTGCTGTAAGTCCTCAGAGTATCTACCCTTCTCCTTTTCCACCCCCAACCACAGTAAAAACAAAACAAACTTTCACTCATGTAACTGAAGAGTTTTATCCTACAGATCATACTTATAAATCTCTCCCCTCCACCCTCCTTCTCTCTCCCCCCTCCTCCCCCACCCAGGGCCACCTCTGAGACAGGGCTCACATAGAGGAGGCTAGCCTTGGAACTCACTGTGTAGCCAAGGCTGGCCATGAGCTCCCCTCCCTCCCCCACTCCAGTGCCAGGATTATAGATGTGCACCACGGCCCCTGGCAATACTATTTTTTTTGTTTGTTTGTTTTTAACAGACAGTGAAACTCGGCTTCATCATGTTTTTACAGATTAGTCTCAGGCCTTCCAGGACTAGGCTCTAGCTCCTCCGCTAGGCCAGCACGCTGTTCTTCCAGGGTCTTCGGATATCTTTCACCATTATTTAGTTAGTGCCATCCTTCTACCCCTAAGAGTGAAGCCAACACATGCTTGTAAATGTCATTTCTCGGTGATTTGTAGGTAAATTTCTTCCTTCCATAAAGGTAAGAAATAGCTCAAGAGTTTTATGCTTATAAAAAATGTTACTATTCAAAGTGCAACATACAGACCCTTGCAGCGGATATGACAGTGACCTTCAGATGACTTCTCAGACTTGCAGTTTCTTATTGGTAGCCTCTTCCAAACAATACACGGCTTTACTAATCACATCTGCTTGCACTTCCTTTCTTCCTTAGAAAATATGTCTAGTTTTTCATTTTTGTTTTATTGAGAGTGTCTTGTGTTGGTATATTCTAGGCTAGCCTCAAACTTGCTTGATAACCTAGGATACCTTGAACTTAATATTCTCCTGTCTAACCCTCCTAATGTATGTTTGGAAAGATAAAACTGTGGATTGTGGATGTGTCCCATGAGAAAGCATGCAGGACTCATCATATCTATCAATGAAGGGGGCACAGGAAATAAAACACAAACACTGTCTGTTTGCTTTTGGAGAGCTTTAACTTCTTAGCAGGTGGGTCAGCACATTTTCTAAATTAATTAAAAATTTAGAGCTGGGGCAGTGGCTTGGTGGGCAAAGTGCTTGCCTCACAGGACTCAAGAGCTGGTTTTATCACCAGAATCTGGGGGAAGCTTTGGTCGTATGTGCCGGTAATCCCAGGGGTCTATAATGAGGTGGGAGGCAGCTATAGGAATCCCTGCAAGCTCTCAGGCCAGCCAGCCCGGCACGTTCACTGGCAAATAATAAGAGACCCTGACTCAAGGTAGAAAGTAAAGACCAATACCCAAGGTTGTTCTTAGGTATCACATAGGTGCTGTAGCATGTCGGTGTCTGTACTCACATGAGCACGAACACACATACACGTGTGTGTGAGCAAGGGGAGAGAGACAGAGATTGAAAATATTTCTGCATTACCATGTTTGCATGACCCCAATAAGATCAAACATTTATCTGAAGTGACATATACATCTATTGTGTTCTGCACACACAGATATTTGCCCGTCCTTATTGGTCCCCCTTGTCAAACATTTTTTTAAAAGATCTTTAAAGTCTTGAAGTCAGATTTTTTTGAGAACAAGTCATATTTGTTTACAATTCCAAAGTAGTATTGGCAGGGGTGGGAGTGGGGGTGGGGGTCAGGGGTGGGGGTCTGTGACCAAATTCAAGGAAGGAAGGATGAGGTGAATGAAGCAGGTGGAGAAGTTTAGTGTCTGGCTTTTGCTTAGCAGTTATACAGGATATACGGATAAGCTATGTGCCCCGGGTCTCAGTTGAGAAACAAAACACTTGAGGTTTGCCTGCTTCTGGTATCTGTGTCTCTGGGTGTCTGGCATCTCCAGTGGATGCTTAGTTTTGTGACTGATGCCTTTGTTGCCTTCAGAGTCATGGAACAGTAGCGAGGCTCATTTTTTTTTTTTTTTCATCCTGAATGACCAGCCGAGCTTTGGTGCTGGTAGTTGCCCCACTGATGGTCTGTCTCTCCTTCCTTTTCTATTTGTTCCTGTTCTCCGGTCCACTGGCTCAGTCCATCATTCCAGGGGAAGTAACCACACAGGGAAAAATCTACCTCCTCTTTGGCCTTCGCCTCTTGGTGATAAATACAGCAGTCAAAAAATCAATTTTGTCTTAATTTGCTCAAAAGTAATTCTTTCAAGCTATGTACGGTGTGGCTCAGGGCTAGAACATATTCCTAACATGCAGGAGGCCTGGGTGTGATGCCCCAAACTGTGTAAAACCAAAAAGGCTCACTCAGAATAGGAAAAGCTCATGTAAGACTCTCCAGAGTGCAAGGACTGAGTAGTACCCTCCATGTAGAATGTTGGCTCGACCTTGAAGCTGGAGTGTGAATGAACAAGACAGCTGGTATGCACAGCATCCAGGTGTTGACTAGCAATTACCATGGTCCTGGACGGGATGGATTCCCCTGACCCTAGCCATGGAAAAAGGTACTGACCACACTGACAGCTCACGTTTCCAGAGTACACACATGCCAGACACTGTTTGTAATACTTCGTAGGGAATGTCCCTTTACTTTTACAGTGTTACCCTGTGACTGTTGTAGTTATGGTTTCCATTTTTAAAATGAGGATACTGAGTCACGGCCTCCAGTTGCTTATCCTGGCTCATAAGTGGTAGAACCCAGCAACACTGGTCCCAGTAAGAAACTACCAGCTTGGGAACTCAGGAAAGCTTTCTTCTAGGGACATTGGAACAGGGTTGGGGGCAACTCATAAAGATCTTTCTCTAACCCTCAGATTCTGATTGTCATTATTGGCTTCTGACTGGTGTCTCTGCTCTAATATTCAGAGTTGTGCAGGTGACTGCTCTGTCTGTGGTCCTACCTGTGGCTCTTGCTATTATTATTGATCTTGGTTGGTCCAGTCCGTCAATCGCCTCTACTCTTAAACTGATGGAGTCGAAATTTTGTTGGGCCTTGACCATATATATGCTCAGAGGACCAGAATGGCTGGTTGTCCGTGCCATATCCTGTTTTCAGTGCTGACACAGTTAGCATGAGTCCTGCGCAGAGCTGCCACTCCGTGGGATGTGACAAACACCCAGCACATCCTTGAAGACTCTGGACTCATTGCATATCCAAGCACTCTGTCCCTGGCACAGAGGTGCCTGCCAAAGTGCAGTGCTTTCTGCTGTTTTACTCACCCATGGTTATCTAGAGTCTTCTGGAGTCTTTGGAGGCTTTTTTGCTTTTGTACCTTCTCGGGTAATGAATGCTCACTCTATAAAGAAGCAGTCTTGCCTCTTTAGAGTTCCAGGGAAATCTTCACAAAGATGGAAGAAGTTTAGAGCAAACTGTTAAGTAAGACAGAGGAGAGCTAAAGGGAGCCAAGGGTGTTTGCAGATGCAGGAGCGGCTGTCTGATGTGCTGTGGATGTTGAGTGAAACATTAGGCAAGGGCAGTGTCTGTCACTTAGCAAGGTCACTGTATTTGGTGGGACAGTGGTTTAGGAGCTCATCAGCACAGTAGATCATCATTTCACTCTTGGTTAGCTCTCAATGTGCACGTAAATTGGAACCAATTAAAACATATGCATATTTACATGTATGTATACACAAGCTGACATGTGTCTATCTGGCCTGACTTGCATTCTCTCATGCTAAAGCTGAATACTTTCAGGGAAGGCACTTTCCATTTGGGCTCAGTTTCCCCATCTGTAAAGTAGTTCCTTCCTCCTAGTATTTATGTAAAGACAGAGATGTAATTTGTGTAGAAATTTTAGCAACAATCTGGGTATATAACGCACTTTCTATAAATACAAGCTGTTATTCTTGGCATATCACCAGGATGCCCACTCTATGCCTTCTGATGGTAGGCTCAGAAGGTACCAATGTACCAATGAGAGAGAGAGAGAGAGAGAGAGAGAGAGAGAGAGAGAGAGAGAGAGAGAGAGAATCTCTAGCTTTGTAGTAAGTGTTGAAGGAGGAGGAGTTGAGCTTCTGCTAGCTGTCTTGTATTTCTATAAGAAACAGGGTTTAGCATGTCTTGGTTATGATCCAGATGAGTCCATGTGAGTCCAGATTTTCCCTCACACTTTTCTCTGGGTCATTCATTTTAGACTTACCACACACTGTTTACCACCAAGTGTCACTCGTAAGACAGAGGCTGGTGTCAAGCATTGCAATGCTATCAGGAGGCTTTATAAGTAGCAGTGGATGGTAGTCATGGGCAACACAGAGTTTGGCAGGGTACCAGGCATTTTTCGGTGGGCTGAGCCTGAAGGTTTGGGAAAGAGTGGTGGGAGAAGAGGCCTGCCTGTGTGATAGACAGACCCTGAGATACTGGGAACCTTCTCTGCTGTGCTCAAGACTTTAACAATGTAATATAGGTGACAAGAAACCACAAAAAGATTGTAATCAAGGCAGTGGTATGTATGTTCATTAGACTTTAGATAAGGCAATGGGTGATCATACAAGAGATAGTTTTGAGTCAAATGCAGATAGGAAAGCCAGTCAGGGTATTACTGAATATCCCAGCAAGAAATGTTGAGGGGCTTAAAGTCAGGGAGCGATAGGTGGAGATGAAGATGACCTAGTCAATAAGAAACTCATTGACTAGACAAGGTGAGGAGGGAAAGATACTGGAGGTGACTCCCAGGTTCCCATCTTCAGCAACCTAGGAACTAAAAGAGAAACCTTGGTTTATTTTTTTTTTTTTGTTTGTTTGTTTGTTTGTTTTTTTTTGTTGTTAGTTTTGTTTTGTTTGAAACCGGGTTTCTCTGAGTTCCAGGCCTGTCCTAGAACTCACTCTGTAGACCAGGCTAGCCTCAAACTTAGAGATCCACCTGCCTCTGCTTCCCAAGTGCTGAGATTAAAGGTGTCTGCTCCTTCCCCCTGGAGAAGAGTAGGGGCAGAACTTTGGGATGCACGATACTCAGTGTGGTTTGGAAGATGGGGAAGGAAGAGTACAGTTGATCATAGTCACCAAGACCAAGGGTGAAAAGCAAGAGAAGGCAGCTACTTTTGTCACAGGGCAAAACAAGGGCTAAGTGTGTCTTGGGATTGACTATGGGAAAGTATGAGCAAAGGAAGTCTCCAGAAGGTTGTAGTAAGATCAGAAACCAGACTAGACTGGGAAGGACCAGCAGACATAGTGGGAAGGAAAAGAAGCCAGGAGGGGCTCTCATCTTCCAGGAAAGGTCCCTTCAAAGGCTGGCTTGGCTTTGGGGGACAAGATGTCTTCAGTCACTATGATCTTGTAGTTCTTGTTGTTATACCACGCCCCTGTCCCCAGTGCAATTATGTTACTTTATAGAGACAAGATCTTGCCTTCCAGGGTACTTCTGGGCTCAAATGTTATTGCTCGTAATATTAGTCTTTTCTCATCTCAAAATATGATCCATTAAAATCAATGGTATTGCATCATTAAGATATGTACCGTCTCCTGTACCTGGGGCCAGAGACATACATATATGGTTTGTACATACATATATGTGAGTATATGTATTATATAATTTTGATCCTTGCAAATGATGAATATGATGAATAAAGTCCTATTATTACTAATAATTCATTCATCCACCCATCCCTTCTTTTTTCTCCTTCCTTCCTTCCTTCCCCTCCCACCTTCTCTCTTTACCACTAATTCACGATCTTTCTTCGTCCACCTTCTAAGGCCTAGACTTAACAGGTCGACACCACTATACGCATCTAATTACTAATAATTTTATGTGATGACAATATTCACTGTTTCAAAAAAACATACTTTAACAGCTACTGTTTTGTAAAAGTGCTCATCTTACTGGGAGTGCTCCAGTGTAGTGCTCCAGTGTAGATATCTTGGTATTAGTTCTTGTGTACTATGAGTAAAATGTGTTTTGGTAAACACACAGAAATTAAATGTGTTGAAAAGTAAGTTGAACTTAATTTTAAAAAAAAAAAAAAAACAAGACAAAACACACATGCCATTGCTCACTTTCTTTCATTAAAAGACATTAGAAAACAATTAATTTCTGTGAATTACTTCTCTTGAAAGAATTTGTCTCTTTGGTGTTGGCTAGGGGGCCCATGTAGACTAAGTATTGGTTTCTGGTGCTAGGTTGTTCTGTGATCCTGATGCCATAAACTACGATTCCCCAGGCTGCTGCCATCTGCATCTTGGGCTTTCTTGATTTAAGAGCAAAATCCACCACATGTTTCCTAGGAGTTACTAGCTAACTGATTAAAGTTGGAAGTAAGCCTGGGATTCCTAAATCACAAAATGCTAACTCAAAACCCCACATTTTGTGGTGTGAGTGCTGTCTGTCTGTCTGTCTGTCTGTCTGTCTGTCTGTCTGTCTAATCCAGTCTCAACATGCTTCAGAACTGCAGCCCCAGGAACCCAGGTCCAATATATGAGCTTGAGACTCTGTTGTACGATTCTTGGTCTGTCGCCTAGAACTTCCTAGGATCTTCAGGAGGAACTTTTTCTATTTTGTTGTATACTTTTGAAACAGGCTTTCTTACTCAGACTGGCCTTAAACTTCTAATGTAGTAAAGGATGACCTTGAACTTCTGATCCTCTTGTTTCCATCTCCCGAGTGCTGGGATTACAGGTGTGGACTACCTTGCCTGGCTTATGGAGTGCTGGGCGTGGAGCACAGGAACCTACCAGTGTTAGGGAAAAACAGTATAATTGAGCTACAGCCCCAGATTCTGAGGGGTGACTTGTGTGGATCTTTCGCCCTTGAGAGAGCATTTCTGACTGATGTTACCTATCGATGTACTTTCAAGAGAGACTTGAAAATGGCTGAGTGCTTTGCCATCCTAGCAACTAGCCCAGGCTGCTCTGGTCAGCATTGCTGAAGGAAATCGCTGTGCTGCTGTAGAAACTGGGCGCTGCCTTCAAAATCTGCTAGAAAGACACACAAGCCAACCGCAGCTCTCTGGTGGATGTATCTGACAGACAGTCAAGAAGCGGCTGTCTGAGGGGTTGCCTTAACACAGTGTCTGGTTCTTCAGCTCTATGGGAGCTGACTTCCTGGTGCTGGCCAGCACACTGCAGAGCACATGGTTAGGTGTTAAGACACAGGTTCCAGTAAGATGACGTGGAGAAAAAGAGCTGACGTGATTGTTAACGATCTTGGTGGATGAAGGTCTGTCTCTCTGGAAGGAACTTGGACTGCAACGTTTGAAAGTTGGAGAGGAGAGAATGTTGAGTTTTTTGGCGTTTGCTTAGAGATTTTGAGAGTAAATCAAAGTAGCCTTGCTTCAAAACTGGAGTAAGTCTTTCATTTCTAGCCTTCATTGCTTTAGGGTTGACTGGGAAAGGAGACAGGGAGAATGCTATTTTTCTTTGGGCTGCACAGACTGGCCTGTTTTCATCCCAGGAAACTTGGTGAGGGTTCATTCCTCGTCCTCTGCCTCTTTATGCCTGAGAACTTTCTTGATACCTTATCTTTTATTTTATTGTTCAAGGAGGTACGCAGTCTCGTTCTATACAAAAAGAAATCAGAGGTCTCTTGAAGGTGTTGTTTCCTCCAAATTGAATGTAAGATTTTTTTTTTTTAATTCCTGAAATGGCATCTCATTTCCTTCTAAATGATGGGGAAGCACTGTGGACTTCACGCATGACTCTCCCCTTGAGGTCATCCGCCCTGTTTTATTCTGTAGCCTTGAAAGGAGATTCCTCCACAGACTTGATTAGACTCAGGTGTCAGAAAGTGGAAGAAGATATAAGGAAGGTGGAGAGGAGAGAGGGGATGGAAAGGGGGAGGGAGACTGTATCCAAACAAGTTGAGTCATTTCTCACCTATTTCCTAAAACTCTTTCTCCCTCTCTCTCCTCCCCTTCCCACTCTTCCCTCCCTCCCACCCCCCTCCTCTCACTATTGCACTATTCAGAGGTGAGCATGTATTAAATTTGAAGCATAATTTTGCAGACTTAAAACATTATGTACACTGTCATCCACATGTGTATTTCCCCAATTGATTCTGTAGTTAATTTTATGGTTTATTTTGTTGTGTTTTTGTTTGTTTGTTTGATTGGTTGGTTTGGACTGAATTGTTTTTGAGACAAGGTTTCTCTGTGTAGCCCTGGCTGCCCTGGGATTCTCTGTAGACCAGGCTGGCCTCTCCTTTCTAAGTGCTTGGATTAAAAGCATGTGCCACCACCCCCAGCTTGTTGTGTTTTTATAAACCACAATAATATACCTCAGAATATAGAGGAAAAATAAAACAAAACAAAAAAAGTAATTGGTATGAAAAATGCCAGATGTCTCTGACTGTAGTTATTTCTTTAAAAAGCCATAATGCTGCTAGGCTGTGCCGTGGTAGAGTGCTTGCCTGACATCTGGGAAGCCCTGGGTTCAGTCCCAAGCACCCCCTACCCACTTTTTTCCCCTTTGAAGAAGTTAGAAATGCTCACAAGTTCTGTTTTTGTCTTATTTGTGATTGTGTGGGCATACTGATTAAGTAGAGGCTGGAGGAGGTTGGAGGCTGAGACAGTAAATCAAGGAAGACTCAGACCTTATCAGGCACCCCGGTACTCCAAGCACCCACAGTCCTGGCCTAATCTTTAGTCAAATATTGGCATTCTTTATTTATTTATTTTTTTTTTTTTTTGCAAAACAGAGAGAATTTTGGCTATTCTTTCACCAGAGTTATTTTTTTAGCACGGGGGATTGAACCTGGAGCCTCTTACATGCTAAGCAAACGCCCTAGCATAGAGCTACGTCCCCAGCTATATCAGTATTAAGTACATAAATGTCTAGTATATTTACATTGTTTTGTTTCCAGCCCTGACTGAGTGTCATTCTGACTGAACAGCGTCATCTCATAGGATCCCTTTGAGTAGTTCTGCTTCTCAGCGTCTCACCCTGGGTGTCAGCACAAGCTGGAACACTGAGAGGCAGTGGCCTGGGCGGAGGTCTTCCTGTTGAGCCCATTTACCACAACTCTCCCCTCCTCTCACAGTGTGGCCTATTCACAATTGCCAGCAGAAGAACACTTCTGCTTACTTGCAGAACCTGGAAGCCGTTCACTGTCATAATCAGGAGAAAGATGTACTCTGTACTCAAGAGAATCTGTCTTTTAAGGCCGGGTCATCTATGTCAAGCCGAGGGTGTTTACCATTTTGAAGTTCACTTGGGCCATGGAGTGGATTGAAGTGGGTGACCTGTTCCTATTTGTAGTCGGGGACGGCGGGTGTCTCTGCTTGGGGGACTAATGCACAAGACTGAAAAACCACAGCTTTAAGGAGCCAAACAGTCAGTTCTGAGCACCCTGTCATTATGGGTGCAGATGGAGGTGGCCATCTCTCAATGTTTCTGTCCACAGTATATCCATCCAGCAGCCAGCCTTTCAGAAAAACATTTTGCCTGTAAACTTAGCAACAGGCAGACACCGTGAGAAGCTTAAAGTTAAGTCAGCCCCTCAGCTGGGATTTAGAGTTTTAGTCCGAAAGATTTCCTTTGATACCAGAAGTACTTCTTTTTTAAAACCACTGTGTGTTTTTTAAAAATAATGGCTAAAGACCACTGCCCTGTAACCGGCTCCCAAGGATGCTGTCGAGTTGTAAACTTGAGTTTGCTGTAATCTTCAGCTCTGGGAATGAGTAAGGAAGGCATCTTTTTCTTTCTTAGCTGCAGGTAATTTCAAAGCGAAAAGACCGGCAAACCACATAGCCCATATGCTTTTCTGTGAAGGGGGAAAAGATTTAAGGAAAAACTGCCGGATTGGAGCTGTGACCAGTCTTTATATGGGAAAAGATTAATGCCGGTGGACTAACTACATCTAAAATTAGAACTGTGGGAACAGGATTATATGTAACAAAATGCAAGAGATTAATGTGTCTGTGTGTGAGTGGATCTCGAGACTTGAGAAAGGAAACTATGAAATGAATATTCAAGAAGCTATCAGACAAGTGTAATTAAATTGATTTCTGATGGGAGGCTTCAGTGGCCGAATCTTAGTTCTCTTTATGCTTATGGGATCTCTTAAAACTTTCCACAGTAATATCTTTTTGATGGCCTCTAGAAAGGATTATGTCATGACAATCCCTCTGTTTTTTTGGCTAGAGTGGAGGTTAAGGCAAAATCTTGAGGTTGGCTTAATTAGGTGAACTTTGAAAACACCCTGATAGTACACCTGGCCTTTGACTGAATTCTGTGGGAAATGCAGCTATAGGTTCCCCCCCCCCCCCCGTTAGTAGCTGTATTAAGGGCTGAGGTAGCTAAGGGGCAGCGTGTATGCTTAGCATGTCCGAATCCTGGGTTCAGATCCCCACATTTTAGGAGATTAGAATATGAGTCAGGCTACCTTTAGCAGATGCTGTGACCGTCTGTCACTTCTCTTCCTGATAAGCTTTCGTTGTCCCCATATCCCTTAGGAAAATAATTGGTTTGGTTTAAATGATTGCACCCTGCATGCGGGGCCCTGTGTCCTTCCCTGGTGTGTCCCCCTTTGCTTGTGGGACAGAGAGAATCCGATTAGCACAGGACCTGGCTAGGAAGTGACTCTTACAGATGTTACTTTTGGAGCTGGGGACTGTTGGGTTGTTACCCCCTAGTACAATGTGCTGTAGTATAACTCTTGACCATAGGAATGAATTGGGGCTTTCTGAAACTCTTCAGTGTTACATACTGTGGTCTTGGTAGGAACCCAGTCTTTTATACTGGCATAGGGTAGATAGGAAGCCAGTCACAGTCGTTGTTCTAATGCCTGGTCCTCACCCGTGGATTAGTTAACACTCATGTGGTATTTATAGTATGATAGGCACTGTACCAAGCAGTAAAACACTCAGTGACTGGTTTCATCTTCAGAGCTACCCAGGAAGGTAGGGATGTTTCAGCTGGGGAAACTGAGGCACAGGAGTGACCGCGTGTCTTGACTAAGGTTCTATAGCTAGTAATTGGAAGTGTGGCTCCAGGTATTCTATCCGTAGATAATTGTTGGTGTTGCTGTTTCTACTGCTGTTATTATTTTCAGGAACGACCTCCTGTGTGCTAGGCAAATGCTCTGTCACTGCCTCTACGCCAGCTCATGACTACTATTTTAGAAGACGAAACACATTAGGAAAATATAGAAAAAAATCCAAACTCTTAAAAGTTTAGATGTGGAGGTCGTGGCTGATGAGAGACCCCCTTTCCTGTCAAATGTCTCGTTGTGGGATAAGGAAAGGCTTGCCGCCATGGATCGCCTTATTTATGGCAGGCGTTAAAGGTGCGAGTTAGTGGGCTCTTCTCCAAAGTATTTGCATATATTACTATGTGCAGTGACCTGTGAGAAACCCTAGAAATGTCACACAAAGATTTCCCAAGAATTACTTATGCACTATATCAGATTTTCTTGGTGTTTGGGGAAAAAAAATCTCTCTCTTCTTTTAATGACATTTATTTAGTGTGTGTCTGTGTGTGTGTGTTTGTAGGTGTGTCTCTCTGTGTATGTCTGTGTGTTTGTCCGTGTGTCTCTGTGTGTATCTCTGTATGTGTTTCTGTCTCTCTGTGTGTGTGTCTGTGTGTGTGTCTGTGTGTGTTTCTGTCTCTGTGTATGTTTCTGTCTCTCTGTGTGTGTGTGTCTGTGTGTGTTTCTGTCTCTGTGTATGTTTCTGTCTCTGTGTGTGTGTCTGTGTATCTCTGTATGTGTTTCTGTCTCTGTGTGTCTGTGTGTGTGTCTCTGTATGTGTTTCTGTCTCTGTGTGTGTCTGTGTGTGTTTCTGTCTCTGTGTGTTTTTGTCTCTCTGTGTGTGTATCTGTGTATGTGTCTGTGTGTGTATCTCTGTATGTGTTTCTGTCTCTCTGTGTGTGTCTGTGTGTGTGTGTCTGTGTGTGTTTCTGTCTCTGTGTATGTTTCTGTCTCTGTGTGTGTGTCTGTGTGTGTATCTCTGTATGTGTTTCTGTCTCTGTGTGTCTGTGTGTGTGTCTCTGTATGTGTTTCTGTCTCTGTGTGTGTCTGTGTGTGTCTCTGTGTGTGTTTCTGTCTCTGTGTGTTTTTGTCTCTCTGTGTGTGTATCTGTGTGTGTGTCTGTGTGTGTATCTCTGTATGTGTTTCTGTCTCTGTGTGTGTGTGTGTCTCTGTATGTGTTTCTGTCTCTGTGTGTCTGTGTGTGTGCCTCTGTGTGTGTCTCTGTATGTGTTTCTGTCTCTGTGTGTGTCGGTGTGTGTGTGTCTCTGTTTGTGTTTCTGTGTGTGTTTCTGTCTCTCTGTGTGTGTATCTGTGTGTGTATCTGTGTGTGTATCTGTGTGTGTGTGTGTGTGTGTCCCGCAGTGCGCATTTGGAGAGCAGAAGACAGCCTGCAGGATACGATCCCCCACCATGCAGGTCCTGGATGTCAAACTCAAGCGGTCAATCTCAGTGGCAAGTGCCTTGACCAGCTGAGCCGAGTAGCTTTCGTCTCAAATATGAACTAATGACCTCAGATGTTGTGTTGTGTGCTTACAAAACCAGTTCTACTCCTGTGCTAACCTGAGACATTTATAACTCTATGGAGATCTGACTGTAATTTAGAAACTTTTAACGTGTACCTTTGTACACGGGGACTTGGAGAGGAAAAATTTGATTTGACCAGTTTCTGTCATCTGTCAACTCAGATGCATTTTGTGGATTTCTAAACAGAATTGTAGAAAAGCCTTCTTTCTAATTGGGAATGCCTTGCTTTGTTACCTAGGAAACACCTGATTGTTTTCTTAGGGAAATATTCTGCAAATTAGACTTTTAAAGGCCTGTATTAAAAATGCGCATAAAACATAAAGCTACATTTGAAACTAGCTTTCCGTTTAGAAATTAGGTTTCTGTGTGGTCAGCAGACAAGTAAGAGAAACATCCTCTGAAGGAAGACAGTAGTCCATGTTTAGGAAAATTCAGTGTTTGGATCACTGTCATTAGCCACACAAATTTTGCTTTCAGGTTGTAGTAAAGAAAATCGAAGATAATGGCCTTTCCCCTAACTCCCATTTTTGCTTATATTAAGATCTAAGACCTCAGTTCACATGAGACAGATCCCCAATTTTTGAGAACAAAATGTAGAACTTTTAAATTTGAAGACGAAACTGACTCTTTAAAAAAAAATTTTTTTTTCAGTGAAAGCCAAAGACAGCCAGAGCCTGAACCTCTGGATACCCCGCCTGTGAGCCTCACCTGGCCCAGGTGTCTAGTACATCCCGAGGGTCCTTGCAGGGACCCATTGGTGATCTGTGCCACAAACACCTTATGTAAAGCACCTGTGCTTGCTAAAAATCTGCTCTGAGAGTGAAAAAGCAGATCCAAAATGCTAATCCTTTGTCATTGGTCACAGTCCCAGGACAGTTCTTTACCAGCTAACTGCTACTGATTCAATTTGGCCAACTGTGCTTAGCTTCCTTAAAACCTGCTGCAGTTTCGGTTGAGTAAAGCGGTGATTCATTTCCTGCCCCGTGGGGTGTCAGCCAGCTCTAATGGTTTTGTCTGCAAGAGCCCACAGCTGCCCAGGATAGGAGTGACAACTGGAGAAGCAGTGGGGCTGGCGGCTGGGTTTAGAGGGGCGCTTTCTTCCCTGGCATCGGGAGGGGATTGAACCCAGGCAGTTGATTCAGCTTGATCATTTGGTTCTCATGTCCTTCAGTAGCGCCAAACATGCAAGAGAAATGTTCTCTGTGTGGGTGTCTTTCCTGGGAGAGCGTCAGAGCAACACTTCAGAACCCGTTTATGCAGTATAGCTTGATTAATTTGGCTGGATGTTCAGAATATGTAGCCATTGTAATATAGCTCTATCTTTCTAGTTTCTTTTCATTTTTTTTTTCTTTCCCTGAGACAGAATCTTACTGGGTATTTCTGGCTGTCCCTGAAATCTACCTGCTTCTGCTTCCCGAATGCCACCACGCCCAGCTGGAATACAGCCTTTTATATTGTGTGAAAGTATCAGCAAAGAGAAAGAGATTCATAGTCTTGTATTTAACTTCTTCAGTACACTATTTTTATTTACATTTTAAAGTTATACTTATTTATTTTAGGGGTTACTCACCACAGAGGTCAGAAGACAAACTGATTTTATCCTTGCATCACATGGGTCCCGGGAATCAAACTCAGCTCCACAGGCTTGGTGGCGAGTGCCTTTACTTGCTTAGCCATTTTGTAGTCCCACCATGTTTGTTTTGTTAGAGTCATCCTTTCCAACTCTTAAGGAAATAATGAAATAACAAGAAATAATGTCAGGAAAGCAGAATGTTGCAGGTTGGATTTTTAGTAAATAGTTGTGGTTCATAGTTGGTGCATGTTTCTCCATCGTCTTTCTTTCAAAGCGAGGTGAATCGGTACATATTTTCTGTATTTAAATGGACAGGTGAATGTGTGGCTCATTTGCATATTTGGTGGGAAAAAATTATTAGATTCAAATGCAAAGTTCAAAAGGATGATACTTGCTTTATTAAGAAATCAGTTTGGGGCTAGAGAGATGGCCCAGCAGTTAAGAGTACTAACTGCTGTCCAGCGCTCAGCTGGATGCTCCCAGGTATCTGATGCTGTCTTCTGGCTTCGGAGGATACTCATGTTCATGAGTCCTCCCCATTCCATGCACACATTTTTAAAGGCATATACATGTATATATTCATATACACGCATATATGTGAAAATTTTAATTTTGCAAAATAGCTATTTTATTATCCATCTAATAATGAAATCGAGACACACACACACACACACACACACACACACACACACGTTTACCTTTTCCAGAAGCCTTTTCCAGAAGTATCTCAGTTTATAAACTGGAGGTCAAGGAGTATTTTACGCATGTCTAGAGTCCCCAAGAAGTGAACCTCCACACTTGCCCTTGAGTCTGAACATTAATCCCAGTGTCAGCTGAGGAGCCCACTCCTCCCTCGAGCTCTGCTGGTGATGGTCGTTCACATACATCATACATTGACGCAGGTTGTTGTTGGTGGAGACATTTGCTTTGTGTATTCATTTGTATACGCAGTTAAATGTATTAAGGCATATAGGATAGTCGTGTTTCTTCCTTGTTCAGGAACCGTTAATAAATGGCCTTTCCCCCTTACCCAGAGTTTTATTTTAGAAGCAGAAATTGAGAGAGAAAGCATTTATGTTCATGGAGAAGAACTTTATCTCCAAGAGGAAGGAAAACATGTACTAAGCCTTTTTTTTTTTTTTTTTTTTTTTTTTAAATGGATTGTCAGGGGCGATGAAGAACTCAGTAGTGTGGACTTCTTATGTGTGGAAGTCTACTCACAATCTTTGAGTAGAAAAAATAATGGATTGAAAACAACTGATTTTGCATATCTGTGTAGGACCAGTGTTGAACATGGTTTGAGCAATACAGCAAGTGCATTGTGCTGCAGTGAGGTGTAGGTAGGCTAGGCTATGTCAGATGCGAGCTTGGGACTTTTTATATAAATAAGACATGTAGTCTGTGAGTTTTATACCAGTGTGTTCCCCCTGCTGAAAACCTAAGGGCAAACGGATTGAAAAGACAGATGCCTCTGCACTCATGACTATTAGGTAGAGGTAGGGAGAGTTGCTAAATACTCCTCGGATGTGATAATCACGCTATGGTGGTCTATGTGAACCAAGAAACCCTAAGTTCTAAAGGTGCATTCTACAATATTTATGGGTGGAATATAATGACTGCAATTTTCTTTCATGTAATATGGCAAGGGAAAGTAGGTATTAAACATGGATGAAGAAGTATAGGCCAGAAATGAAGCCGGGTAATAGAGACTTATTACCTCACTCTGCTTACATATTTGGGAATAAAAAGTTCTTGGAAATGAACAGAAGTCGGAAGAAATGGCTCAGTGGATAAGGTGCTTGCCGCGTAAGCATTGAAGACCAGACTTCAAAAGCCTAGGACCCATGTAAAAGCCCAGCACTCTAGCATGGGTCTGTAATTCCGTTGCTGCTATGGAGAGATGGGAAGGAAAGATCAGAGAGCCTGGTGTGTGCCTGGAGAGCCTGCTTCATACAAATGGTGGGGGACACCAAACACTCCAGGTGTCCTTAGCCTTCCACGTGGCAAGTGTGTACCCCCTCCTCTGTGTGTGTGTATGTCTGTGCGCGCGTGCGTGTGCAAGCACACACACATCTGTCTGCCTGTCTCACACCCACACACATACACACTCACACATACAAACACACAAGAACCACAAACACTAAACTTACTGAGTACAAATTCATCAGTATTTTATCAAGAGTAGCTACAGAGGGTTTCCAGGGAAGGAGACACCTAAAAATATCAGAGGTTTGATTGCACTGTAATTATATGCAGCTATATATGGCTATATGATTTTAAACCCTAATAATATTGTAGTTTTATTTTAATTAAGATAAGCCCTTGCGTAGATGAAAGGAGAAAGAACCCTTGCTGCTTGACACAACTCTTTAATTCAGCAAATGGGTTTTGAAAGCCCCCTTAGTGCCAGGTACTATAGTGACTGTAGAAAGTTCACAGAGGAACACAGACGGGGCCTTGTACTAATGTCTCTGAGGAGATTTGCCTGGGTCATTCCACAGTATGGTGTGATAAGGGCTCTAATGGACTCGGAGAAAGTGTGTGGGAACACAGAAGCCAGAGTGATTCCATTCTGCTTTGGAAAGCAGAGTGGGCAGGTGAGGGGAGGCTTAGAGTGTCTGGAGAGAAGCCCGTATCTCCTGTGCACAAGGCAGAGGTTGTAACCAAGGTGCTCCAGGTGTAGAATAGAGCAGGGGCCACAGCACAGACCTCCGACAATGAGAGGAGTGTGCGGCGTCTGCATGCTGTGAGTGTGGGGGAATTGGAAGCAGGTTTGAGAACACAGTAAACTTGGAAAGGCAGGCTGCACCCCCTGCCCCCAGTCAGAGGGCAGCATGCTTACTCCCACTAACCTGACTTCCCACTTCCCATGTCACCCATGCGACTTTCAGTAGAGTTTATCACCTCACCTATTGAAGGGGCTCTGGGTGTCCTAGCTACAGTTCTGTTTTACTTGGGTGCAAGGCTGGTGTTCACAGACAAGTGAACCTGACTGAACAACAGCCAGACAGACTCTCATCCCCCTGCCAAGTATTGTTCCCTGGCTTTAGTTAAAGTTTTCTACTTGTAGTGACAACTAGAATTGTGCTGGAAGCCACCGAGTAACAATATCCTTGATACTTCTTAGTAGAGAAGACCCTGGGAGGCCTGAGTTCTTCAGACCAAACCAGAGGCCACATGACTGGCCCCGCTGAGAAAATAGCACCCAACTGTCAAACTTCAGTATCTGAGCCAAGAGATGTATTGCTGAGCCCAGGTGGGTTTTTAGTAGAGGCGAAGAAAGCAAGGAAGCAGAGTGGTCTGTCCCCTCACTCGCAAAACTCTGGGAGTGCCTAGCGCCGGACAGACTGACAAGCTTTGCTCTCCACTCCTAATTTAGTTTTCTTCAGGATGAAACCAGACACATCCTGCTTCTGAACATCACATGGAAGCCCTTCTATGTTGTACTTTTCTGTCGTTGTTCCGAAAAGAACAACACAATATTTTCTCCTCAATACAATGTTCTCCCCTCCGCAGAGAAGTCACACGTTACTGTGTAACTGTGTGTAAAATGGGACCCTGTGCTGTTTGGGGGAGACATAGGTAAGCTGCATATAGTGAATAATTTTGAGAGAACTCACCCTTCTTGGGGACACTGATCTGAAGGAACCTTTGATACATTTGGCTCCGCCCCCCACCCCCCTCAGAACAGACCAGGTGGCATGCTGTCCTGTCTTCAGCATCTTGTACCTTGGTTCTGGACACCGATCTCCATGTTCTCTGGTAATCTTCACTCCCTGACCTTTTGCTGTCCTGTGACCTTTAGAGCTCAGTTGTGTGAGCAGTAACAAAATACAACATTCTGAGGATCCTAGAGATGAGTACATTCCTTGGCTTTTTCTGCAGATTGATGTCTCCATTCTAGATTGAAGAGATCGATAGCTAAATTGACATTGTACCTTTGAAAATCTTAAGATGCTAGTCTTGGAAAGCATCATGTTAACATTTTTCAAAGATGCAGACCATAACGTGGCAGAATGGCTGTGCTCTCGGAACAAGGCAAGGAAAATACAGCATGAACCGGGACTAACTTTTTAAGTTACAAAGTAGAGGGAGTTGTCAAAAGATCGAAGGGGCACGGGCCTGATGGATAGATGGATGGGTGGGCTCCTACTGGCCAAATTGGGAGATGTGATCATCATAATAGATGTGGATTATAACCTGTTTAGTAAAATATGAATCGATAAGTCAATACTGATCTAGAAGTTGATAGAACAAATAAATGAGGTGCAAGGTGGGTGTAGTTATTGAGAGCCCATAGGAGCTATAAAGAGGAGCGACAGAATTATGAACTCATTGGTGTGTGCAGAACTGGTAAGTGAATATTTGATCAGGATCAAAGCATTTACAGAGCTTCAAAATAGCTACCCACAAATGACTTTTTAATTACAAAGGCAAATTTAATAACTTGATAGCAGGGGAACATATCTCTTTAACCCAGTGATCCAGCTTCATTTTATCAAAGTCCTGGGCCTCTTTTGCTTGTTTGTTTTTGAGACAGGATCTTTGTAGCCCTGGCTGGCCTGGCACTCAACATGTAGACTAGGCTGGCTGGCCTAGAACTCCCAGAGATCCACCAGGCTCTGCTTCCAGAGCACTGGAATCAAAGGCGTGCAATGCCGCCACCCAGCCATCATGTACCTCTTGATAGGACGCACTAGGAAGACCACAGAAATACTTACGAGTTATTCTAAAACAAAAAAACGATAATCATCTAATCATGATGAAAATGGCAGCCGGTCGCAGCCGGAGGGACTGGAACTTTAGCCCTAAAAGGGGTCAGATTGAGAGGACAAACCCAAATTTGGTAAAGGTGGAGGCTGAATTTCCCAAAGTTGAAGGAGAAGAAATGGAATCTTTTTCCTTGTGGGAGCTCCTGACTTCCCTAGGTGGGGGTTCTGGAGCTTGTGCCCAAGTTTGCTCTTCAAACAGGGAGGTATATTCAAGGTCAAGATTTCAGAAGACATTATTGGAATACTGACATAAGTTGGGTCTCCCTTAACCGTGGGATGATGGGAAATGATTTTGCAAATGGCAGCTGGGATTCCCGGCTCCGTGTGTGCTATCAGGGCGTTTATTTTTATCTAGCGTTTGTTATCTGAGGTTCGTTTATAAGAGTCTACCGTCGGAGAGAAGTATAAAGCTAGGTGAAATCCACAGATAATTATCCAAATGTATTCCATTTCAGTGTTAAACTTAGCAGAACTGATTGGAGTGGTCTAGGCATGTATTAGCCAGTCTCAACGGATGGCTGAGCATCCAGTGTGTCTGTAAGCATCTGTAGCCACCATGTGCCATGTGCTGTAGAATATTATACAGCCTTGGCTGGGAAGATGGCGGTGGGAAAAGGGGCATGAGTTCCATCCCTGGCACCCACGTTAAAAACAAAGCAAGCCTGCCGGAATGGCACACACTTTTAATCCTAGTGCTGGGTAGGCAGAGGCAGGCAGATCCCTGGGGCTTGATGACCAGCCAGCATGGCAAATTGGTGTGTTCCAAGTGACACTCAGAAAACATGTATCAAAACCCAAGGTGGATGTCGACCTGCGGAAGCATGTCTGAGGTTAGTTGACCTGTGGCATACACATATGCACATACATATACACATACACATGCACCTGTGTGCATATCCTCCCCCCCCTCTGTCACACACAGACACACACACACACACACACACACACACACACACACACACACAAAACTATTGCGTTTTCCCATTAGCTGGCCCAGCCACAGGTTCAACGCAACATCCTTTCTTGCCTGCCTCAAAGACTGGTAATGGATGGGAAGACGTCTAAAAAGTTCACTCGAAAGACAAAAAGGCTGCCCCCAAGCACCGGACAGGTGCTGTGCTTCATGGCTTTCAGCTAAGGGGTTTTCAGGGTTTGCTGTGTGTATGGTTTGCCATGTTTAATACATTAAGCCTACGTAATGTCAGTTCATAACTGTAATGTTTTGACAGCTGGCTAAGAGTTTTATGGTTATGGTTTTTAGGGTTTAGCCATAAATATAACATGTCAACCGCATTCTGACAGGTGCATAAATACTAATTTAGGAATTCATTGTTTATGCTTAGATTTGATCTCAGTTTTTGTCCTTTTGGAGATCGATATTTATTTTACTATATGAATTTGCTTATTGTTTTCTTAATGGGAATATTTTTATGTTAACTACCAACTAGATAGCTTTTTGTGTAACTTTCTTGGTAGTTACTGGGCCTGGCTTTATTCCCGTGGAGGTGACTGAGCCTCAGGAAGGGTGTAACCCCCTTCATTACCACGTTCAAGCCACCTGCGCCGCTGAAAAGGAGTTACTTGAAGGGTTATCTCACTCCCTGCCCTTTTGTCCAGTTTTTCATTCTTTGAAATTTGCTCTGCAAGTCCACGTGACTTTTAATGTTGCTTTAAATTTAATTACTATTTCCTGTAAGCACTTCTCTTGTGAAGGTTTCCCACAAAAGTGTTTGCTGGTCAAAGGTCACCTTCTAATACAGTGTGAACAAGACTTTTCTGGAAGACAGGGCTGTACCCACCACCAAGAGTGAGCAATACTGGTTGTGAAAAGCCAGTCAGCACTCACTGGGCCAGCCTCGGCTGACCATGTTCATGCTGCCTTGTGTCGCCACATTGGCTGCCTGATATCCTGAGGGACTGTGGTCCCTGTGCAGGGGTTGTGCTGGGAAAAGTTACTGTCTCCATTTCTGACCCAGATTTTTCCCAACCTTCGGATGAGAGTCAGTGAGCCGAGGCCATTCTTGGAGCTCTCTCGCTGGCTGAAGCGTCCCTTAGGCTACAAAGGGACAGTTCATGCAGTCAGCTACATCTATACCAGTCACAGCCTCTCCTTCTTTGAACCTCCCCCCTTTCCACTCAAGGTTTCTTTCCATTTTTTGCAAAGCAGCCATGTGAGAGGGATAAAATAATTTTGAAGAGCATTATATGGTGGGAATTTTGACAATGAGTGGAAGATGGTAATTACTCTTCCATTAGACTCAGTGGCTTTGGACAGATAAGCTGCATTGAAACGGGTGACCAGGGTATGGGATCATGGATTGTCTTTCACTGTTGTCATGGCGACAGTGATGCAGGTGGCCTGTAACTGCCGGGCTGTCAGATCTTATACATCAAACTGGTGCTAAGTGAAAATATGTTAGAGGCATTGAGGAAAATTTGCCGGCAGTGTTTATAGAATCAGCCGGAGAAAAGCCAGCCTGGTTGAGAAAAAAGATTTCCGCTTAAAGCAGCGTTTAATGATTCTAAGGAAGTCAGAGTTTCTACCTTTTTATTAATAAGATGAAAGTGGAGTATTAAAAACAATGGTTTCTGGGTATTGGGTGCTGTGTATGTAATTAAGATTCCTTCTGGAGCTCATGTGACTATGAAGAGGTCAGAAGAGGGGAGGATGCTGGGTCCTCCAGGGTCCTTGCTCAGGCCGAGGTGGCCAGCATCACATGCTGACAGAACTTGAATCTGTATTTTGTCAGCAAGTGTCACTGAATGTTTGTTGGCTGGCTGTAGTAAGAACTCTTTGAAGGAAAATTCCAATTCCAGTAGGTTCCTGTAGCATCAGACAGCTGGAGCCATACTCTGCTGTGCACATAGGTTTCTGTAGCATCATATACCTCGACCTATACTCTGCCATGCACACTGCATGGAATATGAAGGATTTTTCTTTGTCCAGCAGTTACCATAACCCCCATCCCCCATTTTTTACTTTTTTCAGCTTCTTCTCCCATTTCCCCTGGTTTCTTCTCTCTTCCTTTAAAGTCACGAATGTCTTGAATTGAACCCTCATAGGTTAACACAGAGCGTAATCTATGAGTGTGATGGTGGGCGAGGCTTTGTCTCAATAAGTTAAGGCTAGCTTTGTAAACTTCAAATAACCATGCAAAGACTGGAAGTAGAAAAATATAGAACTCTCCATTTCCACATTAGATTTGTGAGGAAAACAATGGTGAAGCTACAGAAGTCTCGAAAGGGAGGGCATACCCTTGAGAGGCAGGCAGACCAGGGGAGTCTTCCAGAAGACCGTTTGCATTAGGCAGAATGGCTCCATTTTCACTTTATGTATTCATCAGTGATCAAACTTAGGTTAGTAAGAGCTGAGTCACTGGTGTCCCATTGGAGTGCAAACAGACTAGAGTGTTAGCGCTCAGGTACAGTTCAGCCCACGTGTACAGGCAGGTGCCAGTTGGTAAGTACATTAGGAGAAAGTTGACTCTGACATCTGTTGAGCACCTACTGAGTGTTAGGTAGCCAGACTGTTAAGTCTTCACAATAATTGTGAACAATAGGCGACTAGAGACAAGATGCAATGTGGTGTTCCCGAATCCAGGCTCTGTCCTGTTTTAGAGATGTGCAGGTTGAGCCTTGCCTTCAGGGAACTTACAGTTTTGTTGAAAAGACAATGAAAGTATTTCAAAATTCCTTAAGAACTGTATTAGACCCAGGAATCCAAATCAGGGACATGGAGTGTCTGAGAGACTCTCAGGATAGACGGAGCTGGTTACTTAAAAACAAACAAACAAACAAACAAACAAACAAAGGCTAATGCGAAGGTCAGGTGACTGGGGAGGGAATTTCAGACTGGGCAGATAGCAGGAGTAAATGCCTATCACGGCACATCCTGGAACGGTGTGCATGTGAATATGCAAGCGTGTTTATGCTCCCACGTGTAACATGCACCCACATATGTATTGGCCTGTGGGCACTGTGGCCTAGGGAGAGGTTTATAAAGCGCATGCGCTAAGTCTGACTTGCCATTGACCGCCTTAGTGACTGGGGATTCACGTCTATGCCGGTGATTTACGTCTATGCCGGTGATTTTGCCTTCTGAGGTCTTACAAGCTCCGAGTTGCATGCTAGCTCCCTCTCTGCTGCCTTTTCTGGCTTTCTTTCCATTTGTGGCTGTCCCCAGTGCTTTCTCTTTTCTTCCCCATCACCCTTCTTCCTTTCTTTATTCCGTCAGAGGCTTTTTTTCTGCTGTAGTGAAATAAAAGGAAATGCTAGGCAGAACGAGTAGAGAGCCTAATTCATCTAACGCAGGTGCTGGGAGCTGAACACAGGTCCTCTTAAGGACAAAGGTGAGCCTTTGACCATTGAGCCATTTCTGCGGCTCATAGACCAAAGTGATTTATCACGTGGCTCAGACCCCTGTGGTGGGAACGGCCTCTTTCACTCAGGACTGTTCACACATTTCCCCTGTGTTTCCATGAGCACTCCAGTTTTCAGAATTATGTCAGAATTTAACCCCAGGTGTTTGGTAAATCTTGTCTCCTTTCAACCCAAAGGGAACCAGTTTGCTCTCAAGCTGCGATTGGCTGCCGGCACTATCCATATAGTGGGGACAATTAATGCACCAACGACCAAGGGAAAGGTCAACATGAAGCTGTGAAGCTAGGAATAGTGGCCAACACCTGCAATTCCGCTGTCCCCGCCCTCAGGATGGTAGGGCAGAAGGATTGCTATGAGTTTGAAGCCAGCAGAAATTACTGAATAAGGAGACCTTCATCTCAAAAAACTGTAACCACAATATACAAAAAGAAAGCAAGGAAAAGAAAAAAGAAACAAGTAAAGCCACTAATAATATGAACCTAAGAAATTGGCCCCTTCTACCTATCCCCATATGGCCACATTACCTAGTTAATATAAAGACTTAGAGACCTAGCGCTTTAGTGGTACTTAGAAATGCTTTTTCCCCGGCTTCTTCTTCCCTCGTTTTTGAAAAAAGAAACCAGAGTTAAGGTCACACACAGTAGCATAAGTACATTCTTCTTTGCCTTTATACTTTCCTTGTCGGTGCCCACCCAACACGTGCAACACACACACACACACACACACACACACACACACACACACACACACCTCTACTTCTCCTCAGTCAGGACTCCTAAGACAGGGGACATAGCCCTTTGCTATGTAAATCATGCGGGGAGATTTCCTCAGGAACCCTAGGGACCATTGCCCAGAACTGAGACTGAGGGAGCTTGAGCAATTAGAAACTCTTTCTGTGACTGTCTGGACTGCGCTACAGGATCAGTCAATCTAGTCTTGCTCCAAGCAAGAGAAGTCTAATCGAGGAGAGGAATTTCAGAAAAACAGGAAATGGAAAGTTAATCTGGACATTCTCCCTCCCCCAGTGTGTTTACATGTTTCAAAAGGGGCCCCTTTAAAAAAAGAAAAGAAAAGAAAAGAAAGTTTGCTTTTATGAAGAAATATTCTGGGGGCGGGGGGGGGGGAGATGTAACAAGGGATTCCTTCATTTAAGAATGAGTGTCCCAGCAGTGCAACCTAATGCTGTGATTATTCCTAAGAGTTAAGTGTAATCACAAGCCACAAGTGTGGACATAGAAAAACAATAACAGTAGATCACTTAAATCTAGTTGAAGTATGGAAAATCATAGCCACCTCATAGTTATAAGTTTAATTGTCTGTCTGTCTGTCTGTCTGTCTGTCTAGCTATCTATTTGATACAGGGTCTCTTGGATCCCTGGCTGGCTTCAAACTTGCTACATTGCCCAGGACATTGAACGTCCACAAATGCTGGGCAGACACTGTGCCAACTGAGCTACACTCCAGCTTGCTATGAACTTTTTTTTTTTTTTTAATGATTTTTACTTTATGTGTATGTGTGAGACCCTGAGCATATGCGTGTGCACCTCCTGCACAGTGTCTGTAGAGGTCAGAAGGGAGCTGGATCCTCTGGAACGGGAGCTACGGATTGTTGTGAGCTGCTGTGTGGTTGCTGGGAACCAAACACGAGTCATCTGGGAGAGCAGCCAGTGCCCTTAACCACGGAGCCCTTTCTCTAACCCCCTGTTATGTTTTTATTGGGCAGATGCCCTACAAGGATCTCATAATTTTAGCATCAGTGGGCCAGCATCTCTACTGATGTGCCCTAGGCCAGACTCTGGGCCAGGATTTTAGGTTTTGCCTCTTTGTTTTCCTCCAGCAGCTTCCCAGAGTTACAAGCTCACTTATTAATTCGTCAATGAAAGTGTTTGAGCAGGCCACTGTTCATTATTCTTTATCAATACCAAGCTTTGTAAACAAGAAAAATAAATGTGATCTAACTCAAAAACGCCCTGCTGGGAATAACATTCTTGCCAGACACAGGAGCTGACCAGTTGTATCTTTACCGGTTATTCTTAGTATTCCCTCTCGGAGGTCCTGGGAGTTCCTGTGGCCTGTCTTTACACCCTCCTTATTCTTTGTTTCTGTCTGAAAAGGTAGGGTGGAGCAGGAGACAAGACTTGATGGAATACTGGGCTGAGAGCTTACGTGGTGATGTGCCCCTCACGTAGCCTGCAGCTCCACCCCCACCTGTGTTAAGTCCATTACCGGGATGTTTGATCCGAATGTTGTTAGATCGTTGTATATGTGTGTTTTATCTGCATGTATTTCTACAAAAAAGAACTTTGTTTTACGAAGTATCTTTTTCATGTGAGGACACAGGATTTTCTCAGGTGTGGTTTAGTTACATGGCATCCACGGTGATTTTCGGGCGAGTGGAGCGTGTTTATATGATCAGTTAAGGGGCTTCCGGACACTGGAACAAATTCCAGCTAAGCGGAGGATTCTGGCTGAACTGTCAGCTATCTTTCCTTTTTACTCTAGACCTTCTACCCCTACTTGGGAACTTTAGAGAAAAAAGTGTTTGTGGTTTTAAATTCGGTGGTTGGTTAATAAGTCTTATACAGCTGGCTTTACTCTTCACATAAGGTGTCACTTCAAAAGTGATTATTATCTGTACCTAGTGTCAAAAGAGAACCACCATGGACCAGAGAGGTGGCTCGGTGCAGGGTGTGTCAGATGAGCCTTTAATCCTAGTACACCCGAGGCAGAGACAGACATAGTAGAAGTTCTGTGAATTCCAGGCCAGCCTGGTCTTGATAGTCAGGGATACACAGTAAGTTTCTGTACATAAAATAAGTTAGTAAGTAAGAAAGAAAAGAAGAAAGAAAGAAAGAAAGAAAGAAAGAAAGAAAGAAAGAAAGAAAGAAAATAAAAAGTGTACCACCACAGGCCAGAGAAGGCTCTGTGTGTGAAGCACTTGCCACACTAGAGCGATAACATGATTTTGATCCCTGAACCTATGTAAACATGAAAGATGAACACAGGCTCTATAAAATTGTCCTCTGACCTCCAAATGTGCGCCATGGTATGCATTCCCAGACACACATCAAATACACTCACACAAATAAACATAAAACACAAACACACACACACACCAAATAACATTTTAAAATAAAGTACACCACCATTTGAAAAGGGACTACTGACCCGATGGTTAGACCACAGTATACTCTATATTTATGCAGGAAGATAATGGAGACATATTCTCCCCTGAACCATTTCCAGACCCATATGTCAGTCCTATCCTGTAAATCAAATGTGGTTTCTGCTCCGGTGAGGCTGGGAATGTGGTTTTGAAGCAGAATTTTTACCTCCTCAGCTGTGCTAGCTGGAAAGGCTTGGTCATCTCGCACAGCCTAGCGAGGTGACCTAGTAGTGGGTAAGCAAAGGGTGACGTAGGCTGTCTCTTCCCAAGGTACTTCAGTCCTGCTGTTGTAGACAAAATGGGGAAGAGTTGGGTTTTTCATATCTTCCAAAACAACACTCAAGCCTGCTGAGAAAAACAAGAGTCAGTAAATAGTTCCCTCTGCAAGCATAAGGACCCTGGTCAGAGATGGCCCAAGCATGGTGGCGTCGTGCATCTGTGATCCCAGTGCTGAGAAGGGAGCAACAGGCATGTTCCCAAGGTTTGGTCCTAGCTTAGATACACTGCCAAATGCCAGGACCAAGTGACTTTTCTCAAAAAGCAAAGTGAATGGTGCCTGATATGGAAAGATACACTAGGTTGTTCTCTAATCATTTCATGCACAGATATACCCACACACTCATGCACAGATACACACACATCTCATGCTCAGGTACACACACACACACACACACTCATGCACAGGTACACGCACACACTCATGCACAGATACACACACATCTCATGCTCAGGTACACACACACACACACACTCATGCACAGATATACCCACACACTCATGCACAGATACACACACATCTCATGCTCAGGTACACACACACACACACACACACACTCATGCACAGGTACATCCACACACTCATGCACAGATACACACACATCTCATGCTCAGGTACACACACACACACACACTCATGCACAGATATACCCACACACTCATGCACAGATACACACACATCTCATGCTCAGGTACACACACACACACACACTCATGCACAGGTACACCCACACACTCATGCACAGATACACACACATCTCATGCTCAGGTACACACACACACACACACACTCATGCACAGATATACCCACACACTCATGCACAGATACACACACATCTCATGCTCAGGTACACACACACACACACACACACTCATGCACAGGTACACCCACACACTCATGCACAGATACACACACATCTCATGCTCAGGTACACACACACACACACACACTCATGCACAGATATACCCACACACTCATGCACAGATACACACACATCTCATGCTCAGGTACACACACACACACACACACACACTCATGCACAGGTACACCCACACACTCATGCACAGATACACACACATCTCATGCTCAGGTACACACACACACACACACACACTCATGCACAGGTACACCCACACACTCATGCACAGATACACACACATCTCATGCTCAGGTACACACACACACACACACACACTCATGCACAGATACACCCACACACTCATGCACAGATACACACACATCTCATGCTCAGGTACACACACACACACACACACACACTCATGCACAGGTACACCCACACACTCATGCACAGATACACACACATCTCATGCTCAGGTACACACACACACACACACACACACTTGTTACACATACCTGTACATACACACATACCTGCACGTGTTCACACACACACATTCACACAAACACACACTCACATGTCACACATATCACAGAAACATACACCCACCTTCATATACACACTCCATGCACACTCACATACCCACACACTTCTGCAACACACACCTGCACATGCACATACACACCTGCACATACACACACCTGCATACACATATACACACATCACACATCACACACATACACAGACACACACACACAAACACCTACCTACACACACACACCTTCGCATACACACCCCATACACCTCAAAACCAAAAGTACTTGAACATATCTTAATGCTTTATATAAAACCATATCTCCAATATGCTAGTTTAATTTTGTATGCAAGATGTCTTTATGCACAAACAAATCTCAGTTCTTCCTTCAGAACCCAAACAAACACACATATAAACAGCAACAATGCAAGAGTTCCAATTAGGATTTTCAGAGCACAAATACCCATTTAAAAAAATGCACCTAACAATTCTCTGCTAGCAGCCACTGTAAATTATTGCTCTTAAAAAAGAAAGAAAGAAAGATTAATCTAATATAGTTGAAAGCTTTTCCTTTATAAATACAAGTTACTTAGCTGTGCTATCTGCAAGAAAGACAGACTCATGTCTCGATTTTTGGATCTGACGCACTCTGACTAATCAGAAAATCTTTATTAATTGCGTTTATAACCTCTATAACATTCCATGGAGGTGGGGGGGGGGGTTGAAATTTTTGCGTTGTAGGACACAATGATGGGGGAAAAGTTCGTTTATATTATCTTATACTTTTATAGAATGCGTGTGACTGAGTTGTGTTCCCCCCCAACCCCAGGATGACTTCTAGTAGAAGTGGAAGGTTAGTCCTTCCTGTACTGGAGAGGAGGGTGGAGGAGTTTCCTCCTGTGACCAGGAAACCTGCATCACTGGGGGGGTGGGCGGGGCATTGCCTCTGGAAGAATGGGTTTGGGTATGTGCTGCTGTATTTCCTGCCCTGCCAGTCAGTTTAGTCTGTGTTTTATTTATTTATTTTTTTCCTGAGATTTACCTTGGATTTGTACAGCTTTGACTTCCCTTCTTGCCTTTGCTAACATTCCCTCCCACTCCCTTTGAAATGGGTGATTGCAGAAGACCATTTGCTAGGGACACAGGGACATCGTGAAACACCACAGACAACAATAGGTGACTTGAGAAATGGAGGAAGCCGGGAGCATCCCCCAGGCCCATCAAGACTAGATGGGCAGTTTCAGGAGTTGTGATGGGCTGAGCCTTGTGCTTCAGAAGTCCCTGTTGAGGCTCTGCTCTAGGTTGTAACTGTATTTGGAAAGAGGCCTTTAATAAGGGAGTAGGGCTGAATGGAGTGTAGGTGGGGACCTAGTTGATAGGACTGGTACCCTTATAAATGAAGAAAGAGGCCCAAGAAAGATGACCAGAAGACACACAGCCGTCTGCAAGCCATGAAGTGCTAGATGAAACTAACCCTGCCGGCACTTTCATGTTGGGTTTTCAATCTTCCAGAATTGGAAGAATATTAATTTCTGTCATTTGAGCTGCTTGGTCTATGCTATGTTGTTATGGTAGCAATAGAAAACCAATGCAAGAGTGTTGCGCAATCTCTCTAGATCCCTAGGCTTTCCACCTGTAATATGGCAGTAAGATTAAGGTAGGACGGTGGACATCTATCGTATAAAGTTGAGGCAGGAGAATCTTCTGTTTGGGGCCTGCCTGGTTAATACATGTTATTAACCTGTTTTAAACAAGCAATATTAGAAACTGGTAAATAACAAAGGTTTTTTTTTTTTTTTTTTGTATTAAATTGTGATGGCTAATCTTGGTCGTCCGCTTGACACACCTGGGAGGAAGGAACTTCAATTGCAGAATTAGCCTCTGGGCATATCTGCGAGGTGTTTTCCGGACTGCTATTTAATGTAGGATGGTTCACGCCCCTGTGGGGAGCACCATCCCTAGGCACACAGGTCGGGCTTTAT
Source organism: Arvicanthis niloticus (assembly GCF_011762505.2). Lineage (NCBI taxonomy): Eukaryota > Metazoa > Chordata > Mammalia > Rodentia > Muridae > Arvicanthis > Arvicanthis niloticus. The sequence continues at coordinate 52,674 of NW_023046155.1, forward strand.
AAGAAAGGTAACTGAGCAAGCCAGAAAAAGCAAGCCGATAAGCCACATTCGTCCACGGCTTCTGCTTCGAATTCTGCCCTGACTTCCCTGTTAGGTGATGGATGGACTATAACTTGTAACCAAATAAACCTTTCCTCCCATAAGTTGGTTGTAGTCAGTATTTTATCACAGCAACAACAAGCAGACTAGGACAGAAATTAGAACTACAGAGGCTGTTGTTGAGGTGAACCTGACTGTATTATTTGGGGAAGGATTATGGAACTGTTTTGAACCTTCTGGAAGTGTTTTGAACCGTCATCTGGAAAAGCCATTGAGCGCTTGCAGCTTAATGCATTGTTCTGTGGGATCTTAGAAGTGTTTGAAAAACACAGGCAATGGAGGCCTAGCTTCTGAAGAAGTTTTACAGGGAAGTAAAGACCTCCTCTAGGCTCTTCAGTTGTGTGATATTTTCTATTAAGACTGTGGAAGTGAAACCTTTGCTTTACTAGAATAATGGATGCTGGTCTCCTGAGGCTCAAAAATCAGCTGTGGTTTATAAGAGACTAGCATTATTGAGTTGAAATCTTCTGAGAATATTTTCTCAGGGTCAGCACACAGAAGCAGTGGTCCAGAGGGGGCAAGCCTGCATCTCAAGCTGACAGCAGAACATGATAATCTGTGTCAGTCTCCCACACGATGCTGGTTTGGGCTGCGTAAAAGCTACAGGGTTGAAGAGGTCCCAGAGGGAGCCTGAGGGGTGGCACTGGGAGAGGCCATTGGTGAAGTTGCAGCCTTAGCTGTCATGAAGTTTCTAGCATAGTGGAGATGCTAGGATTGTGGAAGGACCACCAAGGACAGCAGCAAATGTGGAGAAAGAGTCAAAACTATGCCTGTGAGACAAGCTGCATGTATTGTGGCCGGCATAGCCAAGAGGCGGGGCCACCCAGCTCTTTAGAACCCATCAGATCATGGATGAGCCCCAGATGTTGGAAATGTAGCTATTTTCATCGCTAGATTTGGGCTTACTTTGATAATTCCATCTATGCTCTTAGAATAAAAATAGTATGTGACTTAAGTTTGATTTTACAGGAACTTTTTATTGAGACTTTGGGAACATAGCTCAGTAGTGAACTAGAGAAGGGCACTACCAGTGCACAAGTCTAGCCTTTCTTAATCATCCCAGGAAACCAGGAGACTTTCATAGAGGAAGTAGAATTTGAACTAGCCTTGAAAGGGACAAGGGTCTCTGCAATGAGAGGACTGGTATAGAGGACAACCATCTGGGGAAACCGTGAAGGTCAGTGTGGCAGAGCATATGATGTGTTCCAGAAACAATGACTTTGTCCTGGAGCATGGGGGACCATGGTCACATAGGGACAGGGATGGATGAATCTGGACAGGTGGGTTGGGGGCTGTGTGGACTTTGTTCTGAATACAGATTTCTTTTGAATAGGATTGCCATAAGCAAGATTTGAGGCAGAGAGTACTGTCATCAGATTTCTAAGTTTTGAGAGCTACTTCTAATAGTAGGTCTCAGACGGTTTAGACACTACACACACTACACTTGATCTTAGCCAAAAGCTGAGAAGCGATTCTCAGATGGTTTAGAAGGGTTGCTGACAACTGACTGAAAACTGGCTGGAGGATTATGGGTAGAGAGAGCTACGGTAAAAATGGAGGGAAATTAAAGTTTGTGAGGATGAGCATTGCAGAGAGGGAGTTTGGAGGACAGCTGGTCCTGGAGCCTCTCCTTATGTCTTTTTTTACTTACTTCTTGCAAAACCAGGCTTTCAGGTGAGGTTAATGAGGCCTGGTAACATTTAAAATCCTTCTTGATGGTAGATAGTGAGAAGTGAATAGGATTGTGCTTCAAAACTAAAAATATTGGAGTACACAGTGCTTCTGGCTTCCCATAATTCCTTACTGCCTCGCCCACTGAAAAGAGAGTTTCTTATTTGCGAGTTATGGTGCTTGGTTGTGTCAGGGAGAAAAATAAAGGACTTAGGATTGCGTTTCAGCCTTGCGAACGGAAAATGTTTTTCTTTTGAGTTGTGCGTGTGTATGCCTGTGGATCAAGCATGCTTCTGACTTGGATGTAGTTAATTTTGTAAAGATATAATTTTTGTTGTTGTTGGCAAACAACAAGAAGTTTGCCAGTTCTATTAAGTGAAATGTTGTAGATAAGGAAGTATAGGAAATCTACACTTTCTCTCAATTTTCCTGTCCCTATATTTTACACACTTATTCTTGCCTTAATATCTGGTTTTATTGCACAGTAGAGTCTTGTAAACAAAGACTCTATTGTGTCTCATACGAACACACAAGACACCGAAGTGGGGGCTGGGAAAGAATGAGGAGGAAAAGTGAAAAATGACTCAGAGAGTTCCAGAAACAATGGAGTACTTTATTTGGGAGCTTCCTCTCAGTTGAGCCTCGGTTCCCCTCCCCCACTGCCCCCTCACCCCCCAATAAATCGCCTTTCTTGTTTTAAGAGCCAAAAGCAGCATCAGTGCCTGTCTTTTGAGTTCATTTGCTGTCTACACTGGGCCTGGGTCTCTCTAGACCTCCTCTTTCTGGTTCTCAGGTGAATTGCCTGTTAGGTACGACAGCCACAGGGTTTGTGCTCAGACTTCTGGGCTACAAGCTAGAACTCACTTGAAGATACAACCTTTGTGTCTTACTTAGGGTTTTATGGCTGTGAACAGTTACCATGACCCAGGCAACTCTTATAAGGACAACATTTAATTGGGGCTGGCTTACAGGTTCAGAGGTTCAGTCCATTATCATCAAGGCAGGAGCATGGCAGCATCCAGGCAGGCATGTTGCAGGAGAAGCTGAGAGTTGTACATCTTTACCCGAAGGCTGTTAGAACAAGACTGGCTCCCATGTGACTAGGAGGAGGTTCTCATTGCCCACACCCACAGTGACTCCCTTCCTTCAACAAAGCTACACCTACTTCAACAAGGCCACACCTCCTAATAGTGCCACTCCCCAGGCCAAGCATATTCAAACCACCACACTTTGTTTCAGGCTACAGTGAGATTTTGCAGATATGGTGTTTGGAAAATTAGTCCCGTGTTCATAGTTCCACGTTTACTTGGTTTTAGTGGCAGGTTTACAGAAGCCTTGCTAGTTCCTGGGGATGACATATGAAAGATGAAGAGAAGGGAGAGACCTCTTTGCTGTTGTTGAGCTTCCTGCTGGCCTGTGCCTTGGATAAAACCTGGCCTGTAGTAGATGCTCAGTGCTTGTACTGACCAAATGATGGCCTAATGGCCACATGCCAAATTCTACTAAGCATTTGGCATCTGATCTCTCATTAAATCTTCCTAACAAGGAAACAGTTCTCCGTTCAACAGATGAAGAGATCTGTGTCCAGGGAAGTTGAGTGACCTGTGCAAGGCTGACTGCTTATATATAAAACATAGGATTCAAACTCAGATTTCTAGAGCTCTAAACCTTTGGCATCTCTGCAGAGTGCACCATAAATACCCTTCATCAAAATATTATCTCAGTACAAATTGACCCACTTTATATGTGCAAGATAGAATTTACCTCAGCTTTAAAAATGAGAGCTTTGAGGATCAAGCACATAATAAATGCTTGTCTTAGGGTTTCCCTTGCTGGGAAGAGACACCAAGACCATGGAAGCTCTTATGAGGAAACATTTAATTGGGGCTGGCTTACAGTTTCAGAGGTTTAGTCCATTTACCACCATGGTGGGAAACATGGCGGCATACAGGCAGACATGATGCTAGAGAGGTAGCTGAGAGTCTATATATGCATGGGCAGGCAGCAGGAAGAATGAGCCACTAGGCTTGACTTAAGCATCGGAAACTCGGAAGCCCAATTTCCAGTGACACACTTCCTCTAACAAGACCACACCTCCTCCAAGGCCACACCTCCTGATCTTTGCAAATAGCGCTCCTACCTTCTGAGCCCACAGAAGGTAATTCCATGGAAACCACCACAGAGTGAATAAATACTTAATTTATTTTTATTTATTTTTGCTTTTTTGGGGGGTGGGGAGGGTGGGGAGTGCAGAAAATTTGGAAGTTTGTTACTTTAAATAAATTATCTACTAGACCAATCTCTTAATATAGACTGGGTGACAAAAAGCCATGACACTCAGCAGCAGCCAGTCAGAGATACAACATTAGAAAGACTGCAGTCACATGTATTGTGAAGCGTGTTTACTTCCATCTTGTCTGCAGGAGGAACAGTGAATGCCAAGGAGCAGCCATGGAATGTCTGGTTTTGCCCCATCACTTTCTTATCTTCATTTTCCATATCATTTATAGGATTAACTTTTTTCTTTCTGTCTTCTGCCAGCCCTTCACTCTTTTTCTGTACTATATTCTTTCCTGAACTATCCTGTTTGGGAGTTGTCCCCTTTATATTCTCAAGACCCTTTATATTCTCATTTCTTTCATTCCAACCCCCATCTTTGCTGAATAATAAAGTGGTGTCCCCTGCGGTCCCTTTCTTTGTGTTTCCCTTGGCTGCCCTGGGGGAAATGGTGGCCATGTGACTGTCATGGAGTGAAGAAAACTGGCTTTTACCCTCACTCTCACGGGACACTGCTTCTGTACAACCAAGAGCCCTGAGATAAAGAGATGGAAGATTCAGGGAGAGAGAGAGATGGAGAGTGACAGGGACTGGGCTGTCCAGACCAAAGAAGGACCTGGGGTGCCGCACAGCTGATAAAGTGCTGACCTAGCATTTGCAAGGTTCAGGCCTCAGCACTTTGTAAAAACAGGCTTGCCTGCAGTTTCCAGGGCCTGTGAGGTAGAGGCAGAAGTTCAAGGTTATCTATGGCTATAAAGCAAGTTTCAAGTTAGCCTGGGCTACGTGTGACTCTGTTTGCCAACAGAAAGTTATTTCCACCTGGAACTGCCTGAAAGTCCTTTTATCTTCTGCTCTTCCACCAGCTTAAATATCATCTTAGGCCATTTGTGGTTTTCCTGGACGAAGAGGAGCCCATGTTGCATTTGGTAGCTTCTTGTTTCTCCGTGCAGTAAAATAAAATGCATATCCAAATGTATTCCCATGAGCATCGAGTTGCTTTAGGCTGCACACTCCTGGTGGGGAAGGCCTGTGGTGTGCAGACCTCGGATCAAGCTAAGTGATGGCTCATTTCTCGGCGTCTCTGTGGCTTCTACCAGCTCCAGATAAACACGGGATGCTTTGGGAACATTAAAATCTTCTCGTAGAGCTTCCTTGCCATGAATGGTTCTTAAGCTACTCTAGGTAACCTTTTCCAGCAGATGGTAATAGAGATGTTTTGCCTCTCTCTTGTTATCCCAGCCATCACTGTGGGGAAAGTCTACCTGTCACAGCATGTGCTGCCATCACTTGGGTGTGAGATTCTAGAGCTCTGTTGTTCTAAATGTGAAATGCCTCTTAGCATGCAGTCTCTGTATTCCTTTAATGTTTTCCTCTGTCCTCTTTTTACCCCATGGTTAGTACTTCTCCCAAGTTCATGTGGGTCCCTTGGAGCACATTTCTACTCTGCCCTTCTGCTATTTTTGTTCCTGGGGAATGAGAACACAGGTTAACATTGACTACTTATATATTATGGCAAGGTCTCTCAATTGAACCTAGAGCTTATCGATTTGACCAGTCTAGCTGGTCATCTTGTTGCAGGTAATCCTGCATGCTGGGATTATAGGGGAGCCAATTCCTCTCTCCTTCAAGGTAGACCTAAAACAAGAAAAAGTATTCTGAAGGCAGACTATACAACTCCATGAGTTCTCAACTGAAGAAGCTCTGGTGTGCGCACACATACACACACACACACACACACACACACACACACACACACACACGCACGCGCGCACGTGCACACACAAGCACTTTCTAGAACATACTTTGTCTTCTCAGAAGCATGGCTGACTGAGGATCCAAGCTGGATTCTGGTTAGTTAAGATTTTAAGATAAGTGAGCTGTCTTGCGGGGGTGACTCATTCTGTGCTGTTTTAAGCAGTTCCACAGCCTCAGAGAATAAACGGATGCCTAATCATCTCCTGCTTCCTGCCATGACTGACGTCATTGTCACCGTCATTGTCTTCATCATGTTAAGTACCCCCAAAGCACAGAAGTTGCCAGACAAAATATGTTACATAGGTATCATCTTTGGTGTCTGGACGTCTGCTGTCTTTAAATAGATAACTCCCAAATGGATCTAATTGAGACTCAGATATTGATTGATTGCCCCGTGGTAAGGAACAGATGGCATTAACCAGTAATCTGAAAGTCCAAATCCAATATCCTAAATGCTGAGAGTCTACTTCGTGTAACAGGTGTCCATGGTGTGTCACTGGGTTCTGAGGCTAGACCATGAGAGTAGACACAATCCATAGGAGCTCAGTGCAGTGACAGAGATGTGTCTCAGAGTTTTGTACAAGAGCCAGGAAGAGCATCATGGAGCCCAGTCTGCAGTTGGGGACTGCTTGAGCAAAGCCATGGGTTTAGCTGGGTGAAGTGGTAGGAGAGATAATGGAGACTGAGCAGGGCATGGGAGATTCCTGGTGGAGCAGAAGATTGATGCTGGCAGGACTGAGCTGGGCGATAGTGGAAGGGAACAGCTTTCAGATGCCACGCCGCTGAGGGGCTTGGAACAAGTGGGTCATTAGTGTTAGCTCTTTCCTGGTGTTGGGTAAGAGACACAGAGGAGGGCTTTCGTTAAGCTAAGAGGCGGTGCTCTCATTTCTAGGTTGTGGGAGCTGCATTTGAGAAATGTGAGTGAAAGAAAATGCAGAAAGCTTTTGATTTTGGAGATGGGAGGTGAGGAGGGCACAAGAGCCCAGCCTAGAGGACAGCGTGGGCCATCAGTCGGAGGGTCTCTTTAGAGAGAAGACGTTGTTTCCAGTCTGGAGTGTGCAGGTCTATGGGAAGGCACTGAGGTTCAAAACAGGCTCTCGCTATCACCCTGGATACCCCACAAGTGACAGAGTCATTGATATTTGCTCTGTCAAGAAAGGGGGAGAAGAAATGCAGGGAGTGGTAAAGTGGGAGGAGCTAAAGCTCTTCCCATGAGTCAAATTGAAAATGACGGAACCATGGCGAGAAGGATGAACCCAAGGTCAGTACACTGTGAGGTCCTTTGAGGAAGAGGCAGGACCACAGGTGGAGGCAACTCTGAGGACCTTGGGTGTCAGCAGCCAAGCTGAAGAAAGACTGCTCCCTCGTTGCAGTAGGCTGGGCTCCGTGCTGCTGATTGGACAGCTCGGTGTTCTTGGCTATCGGTGGCAGGCTGCCAAAGCTCCGCTGGGCTGTCACTCACGGCGGGGAGGGCCGGACGAGTGGAGCTTGCCTCTCCAGAAAGTCTTTTGGCCTTGAGACAAAAGAAAAAGAGCAGCTTATCTCACACTTCAGGACCCAGAGAGCCAGCTATTAATGAGCTGAGAAACTGACGGAGGAAATGGGAGAAAGCAAGGAAGGGGAGGTTCAAATGGTGGTTCTGCTTAGATGATAATGATGATGACGACGACGACGATTATAAAGCCTTGCAAACACAGTGGAAAAGAGGAGAAAGTTAGACTCATCCGGTCCTTAGGAGCTTCCTTTTGGAGCCACCATTATCTGAGGAGCCTGTCTCCATGCTCAATTTTCCCCAGTGTGATGACAGAAAAGAGAAAGAAATCCAGCAGCTTCAGATTTATAGATTTTTCTTAGTAATAAAGCTGACCAAAAATGAGGGAGAACAAACGGGAGGCTGTGGCCGGCGTGGGCAGGCTGCCTCCTTGTTTTATTTTACTGGTGATTTTCCTTTGCTTTGCACAGATCAGATTTCCCGCTCTGGTATTCAATGAGGAGCACATAGCCCGAGGATAGCAATTAGCTCTCTCTGAGCCCACTCTCCTTTGCACAGCCCTGGCTGACGTGTGCAATTACTAGCACCCCGGCAGCTCTTTTCAGATCTCGTCTGTGCACAGTGGGAAGTCAAGCCCACCATCCCAAAGCCCTCTTCCCAGACTCCTCATCACCTGGTGCACAGGGACCTTGCCTGCAAATAGAACTGACGTGCTGGGACGTCATCGGGCCTGGCAGAGCTCATTGGCAGAGAAGTTCAGAGTTTTATTTTCAACCCAGAGACAGGCGGAGATTGATCCAGCTAGAACAGGTCTCTTCCGGCTTAGGCCCTCCTCCTGTGGTTGCTGGAGTTGTGGAGGATGGAATGTCCGAGGGAGCTTGCTGCTTATAGCCTCCCGGCTCACAAACTGAGTTGGGCTCCCTACCCTGTTGGCTGGTCCACCATCACAGTACTCCTACAATGTCAGTCTGGAACTGCATTTCCACACCTTTCTTCTCCGCTTTTTTTTCTTTCTCTACCTTGTGTGGTCAGGGTGTGTATATCCCTCAGGTAGATCCAGTTCCAAATGAAGACTCCCAGCTAATTTAATTTCAGCTAGAAAGTTGCCTGGGCAGACAGGAGTAGTTTAAAACTTTAGGAATAAAAACTGTAATACTGTGCAGGGAGTTTTGGTTTTGTGTGGGAGGCAGAGGAAAGCAAACCCTAAGAAGCCATGATCCACTTCCACTCAGCTATCAAGGAAGGGCATCTTTGCCAAACCTGAGTCTACACAGGATTCTTAAGTGTTTTTTGTTGTTGTTGTTTTCTTTTCTGATTGTGTTGGACCCGTTCACACCTGGCTGTGCCTTTAAGGAATGTTTTGGGGGAAGGACAGGGTACTCTTTGAGACGCCCTTCCTATGAATCCCAGGCTGGCCTGTAACTCATGATCCTCCAGCCTCAGTCAGCCTGTTGAGGGGATCTCAGTGGTACTGTGCCCCACCTATATGTCTTCTTTTAAAATGGGGAGACTAAGTATATGACTTGCCTCTGACCTAAAATTCAAGAGCTCACAAAAGCAAGCTCTAGTGTGTTCTCGCAGGGCTAGCTGGGGAGGCTCTCAAGTTCCGTGGGATTTTAGGGCGGAGCTAGAAAAGGGATAAGGGACCGCCACTACCGGACCGACCCCCAGCCCCCACCCTTATTCTTTGAAAGAGCGTTGTGGCCTGAAATGAGGTTTCCCTGCCTTGACTTCTGTCTCTGTCGCTTGTCCTGACTTAGTAATCGTTCACTGTGACCGGCTTCCGTACTTCAACTTGCCTCCTGTCCACAATCATACTAAGACTAAATTTCTGTTGCTTTTTAAATATCGCCATCATTATTTGGAACTGACGCCACGTTTTAAGCGAGATTTTCTTCTTCCGGGTTGCCCCAATGAAGAGGCCCTAAAAGAAACACAGCTGGAGCGCAGTGGGCCTCTCCTTCCAGGAGGCCCCTCGGCTGCTCCCACACTGGTGGATTGTTTGTGTCTTACCCCATCAGCCACCAGGTCTTGGTAGGCTCCTGTCCCCCAAGGGGGTTTCTCTTGTGCTGTATTCCCGGGTCTGGCCCCCAGATTCCACACATTGAAACGCAAATGACAGCAGTAATTGGCTGAGAGATAAACCACAGGGAAAGCGTGAGTCGGGCTGCGGGGAGTTAAGTGGCTAAGTGACAATTACCGTGCCGCAGCCTCGGGATCAGGAGCAGCCAGGCCGTTCGTACAGGGTTTTAAAGGAGCAATATCACATTAATTGGAGGCAGGCTTCTGGGTTAACAGGCCTTACCTAGCTTCCCAGCTCATTTGACTCGACTTTAGGGATGAGAGTGAGTGGGTGGAGGAAGTCTAGTTTGCCTACTCTCTCCTCTCAGCCCCGTTCCCCTCTTGGCCCCTCCCCTGGGAGAATTTGAGAGATTTGTGTCTTTGATTCTGGTTAGACAGATAGTTGGTTTAATTTGGAGATTTTGTCAAAGTTCCTTTGCAGTAGGAGGCGATTGTGGTAACTGTCAGTCATAAGGATTTGGTGGCCCACAAAGGACCTTAACTCAGCCAGACCCGCCATCTTTCTCACCAGGCAGGCAATTAACCCTCTGATTTTTTTTTCCTAATAAGTTTCCATTCCAAAACTGAGTCTCTGTCAGGTATAGCAATAAACAGCAGAGGTGACACCTCCCTGCTGCTTGTAGCCCTTTCCAGTCGGAGTGAAAGAAATCAATAAAACTGTGAATTCTCTTTTGCCTACTCAGTAGAAACCCTTACTACAGAGAAATGTGGGGGTCCTTGGAGGGAGAAGAATCCAGTCCAGTATGAGCTGGGCCAGGCCTTCCTACCTGGAATGAAAGACCACTAAACCCTATCATGGCCATAACCAACCATCAAGATGATTGGTTTAGACTTGAGATAAGCAGACTAAACAAGGCACAGAGAAGCCGAGAACCCTTTCTTGTCCAGCTACTTGCTGTCTACTGCACTGGAACTCTGCAGGGCCCAACACTTTAAAAAACGCTGTCTGATAGGCTCGCTGTTTTTGTTGGTGTGTTTCCTTCAGCCCACACAGTACAGCATGGTCTCTCTCCCCTTTTACTAAAATATTCCCTCTGTGTTATAGGGATGAATTAGTTTGTCTTAACCTTAGGAGAGAGCTGGCCATTTCCAGAACAGGAACTGGTCTGCTTAGGGTCATGCTTCTACCCAGAGGCCCAAATCTGCATGAAACTGCAGTTAACCAGAGGGGAATCTAGTGTCTAACTAATGGAAATGACCATCTTCATCTGTCAGATGTTGAAGAGCTTTTAGAAAACTCTCTTTAGCTCCCAGCCAGCCTGTCTGGGAATGGGAGGGGGCTGGTTAGGAGCTGTGCCTGGCAGGCAGGCAGAGTCTTCTTGGAGGGTCCCCACTGTAGATGTCTCCAGGATGTCATCTGGTCATGGAAGAGAAGGTGGCTTGTCACTGTTAGAAGGGCTTTAGTCTGTCCTCTGAAGGAAGGCTAAATGAAATTTCATGGTTTATGTAGCAGTCCCTATAGCTTCTCCAAGAAGATGAATAAATTATTTAAATAAAGCTTGTCCAAGACTGTGGGGGATGGCTCAGTCAGGCAAGTGCTTGCTGTGTGAGCTTGAGATCCCCAGTTTGATTCCTAGAACCCCTGTGAAAGAAACAAATGGTGGCAAATGTTGGGGATCCCCTGAGCTGGGGAATCAGATCTTTACTTGGAGTTCCAGAAAAATGAGGGACCTGGTGTTTAAAAACATACAGATGATGTCTGAGGGACAATATTGGAGGTTATCTTCTGACACACACATACACAACACATACATAGACACAGATGCACACATGTGCACACACGTACACACATATATACATGTGCACACACATGCATAGGACTTTTAAAATGAAATGTTTCAATACAGCGGCTTAGCTTTGTGGCAAAGGGCTGTGCTGTCTAGCTGTAAATTCTGACTTCAACGCCTGCTAGTCATTGGATTGCCTCAACTGTCCAACGAGAACAGTATTTCCCATTGGAGGCTTATTCTTAGAATTAAATGATTGGCTTTTCCTGGCACTTAGTAGGACTATTCAGATACACTTAGAAAGTACCCAGAACAGACCGAGTGCTCACTAAACATTTGTTGCTGCTGTTGACGGCTGGGCCATTACTGCCTATCATTTCTGGTGCTGTATCTTTTTAGGACAAGCCATGGAAGCAGCCACAGCGTCAAGCACCACAGGACAGTCACACAGGACTGGGCAACACCAGCAGCTTTCCCACTTGGGTTCCTTTAGTTTCTCGTCATTAGATGTAATATATCGAGAAGGACGCCTACACAGAAAGGTTAAAGACAATAACCACCAAAACCAATCAGCTAACTAATTGAACACATTGATTAGGCCATCATTCTTGGAACAAATAGTTATAGCAAATGCAGGAGATCAGTGTTACTCTCTTGGGGCACTGTACTCACGTTGAGGTTTTAAAAAATTCATACAAAATTGAGGAAAAATAAGTTTTTTAGTGAATTCAGTAATTTAATTAAGAAGAAATAATGTTACTGGTTCTGGATGTGCTGTTCTGGGAAGGTTGACAAATGTCACCACCACTACTACTACAATATAAAACTGCTCCATCATTTCATCCCTGAAGGACATTTTTATGCTACCCCACTTCAGCATACAGTCCCACCCCTCAATCTGTAGCAACCCCCCATCTGCCCTCCACCGGTCCCCATCATTTGTCTTGTGAATATAAACACACACCAGTTGTCTGGCTTATTCACTTAGCACAGTGCATTTGGGTTTCTTTCAGATTGTCCTGTGTGTTTGGAAATGTTTAACTCTAATACTCATAAGTCAAATCTTAGAACTGTAGAAAAAAAATCTTAAAAAAAAAAAAAAAAAACAGAGTCAAAGATTCTTATTGCCTATTGCCTGGGTGAGGGGACCCAGGGTGGAAGGTGAGGTGACTTGCCCCAAGGTTGTGGAGCTAATTAGGAAGGTGGGCTGAGCCTGAGCTGGGAATTCCCTCTGCTGAGTCCCAGCCACACCTGCTAGATCACGCTGGGATTAAGGGCATGTGGTTGCTTGTCAGGAGGGGCTCCACTCATTTTATAATTGTTATTCGGCAAACTGAGGCTTACTTGTGATAACGACTTGAGAATTAGTTTCTTTTAGTAGGTGTGTGGATTAGACTCATCTTGCTAACACATTCCTTCTTGGGGGTTGGGGGGCGCTCATCTGTGTCTTCGCTGGAACCTGCCTTAGGTGGGAGATGACAGAGTTTACACTGAAGGCTCAACACTTGTTTTGCCTTCTCTAACATTTCTTCTCAATGACTAATTGATGAGCCCGTTCTTAGCATTGCCATCTTTGTGTGCATTCGCTTCCCATGTTTCCAGGTGGGTTATTGACATTGACAAGCTGGCGGTGGGTCTGACTGTCATGTGGCTGTTGGTTCCTTAGTTCCCGGATTAATGATTTATGCAGCTTCACCCATGAAGGAACTGAGCTTTGGGAGATACAATGGGAAACACTGCATTAGTGACTTTACACTTAACGACTAGATGCCTTGACATGGGCATGTCGGAATCTCTGACGTCAGCTCACATCTTAAAGCTCTTTGGAGGAGACTTAGAATCTTGTTAAGCGCTAAGAAAATGTGGCAGCCCAGAAGCTGTGAGCTAACACCTTAAAGAGGTCGAGATAAGGAGCTACTGGAGATGAACTCTGTCGGATGTGAGAACCCACTGAAGCTTGGTTAGGAGGCTGCACAAATGCTCAGGAGAGTGTCCAGGGGAGGGACCAGGCCAGGGATGCAGGGAGAAACGGGCAGCTCAGAAACATTCATGGACAGAAGTGAGGCAGGCCCATGGGTAGCAGTAATCGAATGAAGAGATGTTTTGGTCTGAGAAATACCCACTGGATATTTAAAAAAAAAAAAAAGGTTCAAAGTAAACTAATGGGAGACCACCTAGACGCCTGGGCAGCCATGCCATGCTAAAGCAGGTTGTTTTCTTCTGGAGAAGGAGTGTGGGAGGCAGGTGGGTGGTAGGTCTGAAGCCCAGGAAGAAGAGAAAGGTGTTCTTTCTTTGACCCGGTCAATTTTGTTTTCATGTGCTTGTGTGGGAGCCTATTAACAAGTATTTATGCTTGATTGTTACTCATTTCCAGAAGGCTAATTATAATTGCATTTTCCTTCAGCAGGGAATTCTGGTGGTTTCTTTTCTTTTCTTTTTTTTTTTAATTTTTTTTCTTTTGTCCTGATTACATCCTTAGTTATAACAAAACAAGTATTTTTGGGCCCCTTTCCTCAGATGGGATGACTGTATGCTTTAGGACCAATCAACTGAAGGAAACAGTGGTCACAGAGTGACACGGCAACTATAAGTTTTAAGTGTGTGTGTGTGTGTGTGTGTGTGTGTGTGTGTATAAAATGTAGTCTCCCTAAAGGGAGAGAAAGAGAGAGAGTGTAAACCCAGCATGGATCAAGATATGGACAAACACTTTCACTTACACTATGCTGATGTTTTCATAGGTCTGGCACAACAAACCCAGAGAAGAATCTGGTAATAACAATACTTTACAATACTTTTTTTTTTCTTTTTCTTTTTTTTTCTTTTTCTTTTTTTTTTTTTTTTTTTTTTTTTTTTTTTTTTTTTTTTTTTTTTTTTTTGAGATAGTGTTTCTCTGTGTAGCCCTGGCTGTCCTGAACTTGCTTTGTAGACCAGGCTGGCCTTGGACTCAGAGATCAAGCTCCTTTTGCTTCCCCAGTCCTGGGACTAAAGGCATGTGCCACTACACCCAGCTGAGTCTGGTAATAATTTAAAGAGAGCTAAAGCTTTGCGTTATTGCCTAAACCCCATAGAAAATTTCAGATGGTTTTGTTTTGTTTTTTGAGACGGGTCTCTTTGTAGCCCTGGCTGTCCTTGGATTCAGAGATCCACCTGCCTCTTCTTCCTCAGTGGTGGGATTAAAGGTGTGCCCGACACTGCCTGAAACTTCAAGTGATTATAAGGAATGAAGTATCTCGTGTCAGGATGAGAATAGTTATTAGAAATAGACCCCCAAACAGTCAGCTGCTTAGTAAGGTATTTTCTTTGGCTAGACATGGTCTCCTGTGGCTAGGGTGAGTATGTACAGCCCTATGGGGACATGCTCAAGAGAAGTGTAGCACCCCTCATTACAAAACAGGAGGCAGGGCTTTCACTGACTTAAGATCTTACCTGGTAGTTTAGGCTGGCTAGGGACCCACCTGTCTGTGCCTCATCAACACTGGGGCCATTGCCATGACAGGTTTTTGTTTGTTTGTTTGTTTGTTTTTTGTTTGTTTGTTTTTTTTAATACAGGATCTGTAGTTCTGACTCAGGTCCTTGTGTTTGCCAGGCAAACACTTAGCTGATCGCTGAGCTATTCCCCAGTCCTAAAAGTTACCTCTTAACCTGAATTATTTTCCTTGCCTGCTTCTGAACTGCAAACTAACTTGTGACTTGATAGAGATTTTAGTGTTCGTTTCTGTGTTGGATTCAAGCCCATGTACTTGGAGAGATTTCAACACCGTTGTGAAATAGGTAGTTTTCTCCTCTACTGCTTTCTACTTTAATTTTTAGGTTTAAGCAAGCTTGATTGGTCAGCTGCTCAGGTTCATTTCAGTACAAAGGAAAAGCAGTCCTGATAGTGTGAAGGCGTAGGCTCTGTGCCCCGCAGAAGAACTCTTATGATGCTTATCGGTGCCTAAGATATCACACCAGCACTTGTGAGCACACACACACACCCCTCGTTTTATAAGAGAAGTGTTCATAAACCCTAGTCATTTATGCAGCGCACTCTGGGAGATCTGATGGCCATCTTGTGTCACTTTGGGACACTGGAATCTTTTCTATGCAATGCATGCTCTTGTTGTAACAAAGCAGTTCAATTGGAGTTCCTTTGCAACAAGATGGGAGCAATGTTTTTCTTGAATTTTCTCTGTATGGCTACATTCATCTTCATTTTACTGTTGAAACTTGCTTTTCCGTCTAGGGCATAAAGAGAAAAGAAGAGAGCCGTCACTTTTAGCCACCTTGGGATAGTCCTTAGGTTATCATTTGTACCCTATTGTATCACATTGTTACACCCTATTATATAACAGAACACTTGGACTGATTCCTCGTATTTAACTGTGGCTTCCTATAAACACGGAACTCTCTCTCTCTCTCTCTCTCTCTCTCTCTCTGTGTGTGTGTGTGTGTGTGTGTGACTGTCGGTGTTAGTATGCGGATATCCCAGGCATGTGTACTAGGAGCAGCCATCAGGTCCCCTACTGACACAATTACAGGAGCTGAGCTTCATAGCATGGGTGTTGGAACTTAACTGGTGTCCTCTGGAAGAACTAACTGTAGGGGCTCGGAACCCCTGAGCCATCTCGCAGTCCTGACATGGACATTTTTACACAGGACAGAGCCTGGCAGAAGGGTCTGGGTCATGTTTGCATTTTTTTTCTAAGCGAATCAGTGGGAACAAGAGTCAAAATGAAGAAAATTTCTTGGGAAACCTTTTTCCATCTCTTAGTCTCCTCTCCTCTTTAAGTAGCTCTGTCTCTTGTTGACAGAACTGTCTCTACACAAGAGAAGTGGAGAGGGTTCGGCATGTATGCCAGAACCTGAAAACTCTAGCAGTTGAGGACTCATTCACCCACACATCTTGTGTTTGTCACAAAGTGGTTCGTTTTTGCTTTTTTTCCCCCCTCTCTCCCATAAAGAGTGGCTGAAATTACCTGGTCCTCTGTTCTCAGCGGAGGGTGAGATCAGTGGCCTGGAGCATGTAAAAAAAAGCACAGAAGGATTTTGACCCTTAGACCAGTCCTTTCTTTAACTCTGTTCTGAGACAAAAAGAGATGAAGGGACCAGAGACTGGAGGTGAGCTGCTGAGAGTTAGGAGTCCGAGCATATGAGTGTATCAAAGTGGGGTTTGTGGAGACACAGAAGGTGCCTTGGCACAGCACTCTCTCGACACTGGTGGGAATGTAGAGTGAGAATCTCCCGAGGGAGTTCAGTTGCTTCCAGTCTCCAGCACTGGACACATTGCTGGAGCTACGGATGCTAGTGGATGTACAGAGGGATGCAGCAGAAAACCAGACACAGCCGGAGGACCTTCAAGAGCATACTCACGGATGAAAGAAGTCTTGTGCTGGATCCGAGAGAATGGAACGTTGACAATGGTCTTGGGTCTAGGTTTTCTTCAGTAAAGTCGATGTGGCTCAGTGGTTAAGTGTAGTTTTTAGCCTGAGAAGCGACATAAGCACAGGATGCATAGCCACTGAGTCAGATCAGTGTTTTAAAATGTCACTTTCCAATTCAACTGGCATTCCAGGTTCTAGGCTACAGCCATGCGCCTTTGGGTGTTTCTAAGTAGCGTGGATGCAGTTTGTTTACTGTGAAACCATATTATAAATGAAAATGATGAGGTACTTGACACTTGTTTTCATGGCAGAGACAAGGGAAGAAACGAACAGGATGTCCCTAGTTCTTTGCTTCCTTTCGTGGAGGAGCTTGGGGACCATGATTTTTCCAGAAGCTAGTATAAGGACACACTGGGGAGGTAGTCAAAAATGGGAATGACCAGGCTGGGGCCTGACTCTTGGGTCCTAAGTCCAGTGAGCCAAAGACAGTTCTTTGTGTGTGTGTGTGTGTGTGTGTGTGTGTGTGTGGTGTCTGTCTCAAGTGACCAGGGGCAGGGAATGAGGTCACTGCCTCCTCCAGTTTTATAATGTGCCCTGGGGCCTGGGCTCTGTCCCCTGTGAAAGAAATCCAAGCCAGTGCGTCCTTTGAAGTTACTGGCTGCTGCACTTGGGCCGGCCCAGTGACTGCACAGCAAGTATTTAACTCCATATTTACCTGTTAAGAGCTTGGGAAGAAATAAGCAAAGACAACACAGAACAGGTTAGACAACAGCCACTTAGGCCCTCCTGGTCCCTCACGTGGTGCTGGTATGTGAGCGATTCCTCAACTGCCTCAATTCTGTTCCCAGCCAGCTAACAGCTCCACTGTGCTCCTGGAGCACATACACAAGACAACCCAACCCAAGACAATCCAACCCAAAACCTTTTAGAGGGACATTAAGGGAAATTATTTTCAAGCTATCTCCAGGCAACAACAGCAACATAAGCTGGAACCCTATGTCCTGGTTACTATTCATCTGACTGTGGGAGAAAACGAGTGTCACATTTTAAATATTGGAACTCTGCATCCTCCTCTCATTTGCTACATAATAAACATAACGTAGAATACAATGCACCAAGCCTGCCTTTCTTTCCTTCTCTCTCTCTCTCTCTCTCTCTCTCTCTCTCTCTCTCCCTCCCTCCCTCTCTCTCTCTCTCTCTTTCTTTCTCTCCTTCTTTCTTTCTTTTCATTTTAACTAGGTTAAAGGATTCTCTTTCCCTGGAAGAATAAGTTTTGCTTATGTGATCCAAACATAAGCTCTAAAATGTCTCTAAAATGTGTCCCGCTGCCTTCTTTTTCTGAGTTCCTGTCATTTAGAAGACCTGGAATTAGATGCTGACTTCAGGCCAGGTTTGTAGTATCTTGAAGTGAAAAAAAAAAGGAATATTGGAAATGAAATAGCGGGTGGTGGGGTGGGGAAGGATATGGGGAATTTGAAGCCAAAACTCAAGAT